>NC_064920.1:502805799-503105955 GCF_023897955.1 Schistocerca gregaria
CATTAAAAGCGGTCTTGGTTCCACAGGTGCATACAAGTATCTCTAACAATATTCATGTTAAAACTATACAAGCTTTATAAATCCAGGAATGGTATTGCTTCCAAATGAAGTGGTCTTTCACACAAATACTGTGACACTGAATGTAGACAGTGATCACGGGCTGTGTATTAACAGACTGAAAGTGCACTTGCACTTCGCCAGCGGTGTAAGCTCGTAAGAAAACCACCGAATTTAGAAAGTGACTTGGATAAGGAACTTGGTATTAAGCCGGTATTTTCAACTACCTCATACCGCTGCTAGATACTTATCATGCTAACAAACAGTGTTTGTAATGCATTCTATCCCAAAGGAATATCACAGGTTCTGTAATAAATCTACTGAGTTATAGGCAAGGAAGGATGATGGTTGACTATGATCACATGCAGTAGATGGTGTACTGCACAATGCTACACAATGAATCACAAAAAAAACACTAGATTCAGGTCGTAAGAAATGTAGAAAATCCTCTGCGTTTTCAGATCTATGGTGTTAAGCCTTCTGGTAGAAATGCAGAAATGCTGACCGCAATTTGGAATCAAATGTTTCCATTCAACCCACCCATACCTGCGTAGGATCCTATGGAAATGTCTTTTAATGATTACAGCCACTGGTTAATCAGATTGGTGCTAATCTCATATCTTTCGAACCTATCTGCTACAGTAAAACTCCAGTGTGGTTTTAGACAATCCCTGTGCATCTTGTAACTGTTTCTCAGTCACTACTCCCCCTTCCTCCCCCCTCCCCCTCCCCTACTGCAGCTTTGTCCATGTGATGGTCCCCTTAAAGTCGGAACTGAGCAGAAGTCAGAGGGTGCTCTAGCTAAGACCTTCTGCAACCTGCAGAGAAACAGGGTGAGCTGTGTTAATGCAACAGGGTAGTCTCTTTTGACCACTCGGTGGAAATGGGAGCATAGTGTTGCAGCTGCACCAACTTTGTACGATGTGTAAGGCCAACCCCAAGCGAATCTTTCTGCTGCTGCGCGAAGTAGTAGGAAAGACAGTACTTGAAGGTACACTAACTGGGAGAAGGTGGATTTTGCTGCTGCATTGTAATTTGTCTCCAAAATACATACAGGTACTGCAGTCTGAAGGAAATCTGCATCCTTCAGGGTGCATTCACATCTGTCACCCAAACATTCTTTCTCTGTCATCGTTATTTTGTACCATTGAACAGAAAAAAACCCACTACAACAGGAAAAACTCAACTAAGTCATTCATCTGACAGAGAAATCGATAAGCTTTAACTGCATCCCTGTTTTCCGATGTATATGTCAAGAAGAAGGACCGTCTTTGTGCTAGCATAGAACATATGTGGCGATCCTATTAAACGCAGAGGTATTGATCCAGTGGAGCAGGTGAGCATTTTAGTGCATTTAATCATTTTTTCGTATGTTCTGTCGGGTGTGTCAGTTGTGTGGTATAACCTGTGTTCTACTCATACACAACTGCGTGTTCTGTTGTGACTTAGAGCACTATCTACCTGCGATCATTAACAGCAAACCTCTCCATACCACAGTAATCAGAGGTCTTCCAACTCAAGTGTGATTATGATGATGATGAAATACGTCCATCCTATTTCGGCACACTGCCGCATCTTGGGGCATAAAATAAAGTCTTCAGTTTCATAACTATGGTGGTTCAAAGTTAGTGGCAGGTGTTTGTGAGGTAATGCAAATCCCTGTGTATACATCTGCTTGACAGATGTCTTGATTATGGAGTTAGTGGCAGCATGCCATGTGATTTCACATGTCGAACACTGCTGCTACGCGTTTGTCTGTTTCCTTACCAGTACCTTCTTGGTACTGACCCCTGACATTTGAACAATACTTTAGAATTGATAGTGCAGGTGATGTATGTCAAATGCTTACAGCTCGATCTGTCAGGAGATCCATCATGCATTAAATCACACGATTTCTTCTTCTTAACCATCTGTTATATCATCAGAACATTTTCATATCTACTACACACTGATTTGGGGTGCTAAACTCCTCACCATGCGTTCGTATGGAGAGATTATGTGCACATGGATTAGTGCCTTGAGTAATATTGGTGTGGAACAGCAGTTACAAACTCAGCTCGCTCTGTTATTTCATGAGACATGGAATGTAGTGGTCTACGTCTGTCCAGCTGCGATTAAATCGATGACAGTGTTGTTGCAGGGAGGGTTGGTCAAAGAGAATCGAGGAGGTCTTTCAATCTCTAACACACACACACACACACACACACACACACACACACACACACACACACATATATATATATATATATATATATATATATATATACTCCTGGAAATGGAAAAAAGAACACATTGACACCGGTGTGTCAGACCCACCATACTTGCTCCGGACACTGCGAAAGGGCTGTACAAGCAATGACCACACGCACGGCACAGCGGACACACCAGGAACCGCGGTGTTGGCCGTCGAATGGCGCTAGCTGCGCAGCATTTGTGCACAGCCGCCGTCAGTGTCAGCCAGTTTGCCGTGGCATACGGAGCTCCATCGCAGTCTTTAACACTGGTAGCATGCCGCGACAGCGTGGACGTGAACCGTATGTGCAGTTGACGGACTTTGAGCGACGGCGTATAGTGGGCATGCGGGAGGCCGGGTGGACGTACCGCCGAATTGCTCAACACGTGGGGCGTGAGGTCTCCACAGTACATCGATGTTGTCGCCAGTGGTCGGCTGAAGGTGCACGTGCCCGTCGACCTGGGACCGGACCGCAGCGACGCACGGATGCACGCCAAGACCGTAGGATCCTACGCAGTGCCGTAGGGGACCGCACCGCCACTTCCCAGCAAATTAGGGACACTGTTGCTCCTGGGGTATCGGCGAGGACCATTCGCAACCGTCTCCATGAAGCTGGGCTACGGTCCCGCACACCGTTAGGCCGTCTTCCGCTCACGCCCCAACATCGTGCAGCCCGCCTCCAGTAGTGTCGCGACAGGCGTGAATGGAGGGACGAATGGAGACGTGTCGTCTTAAGCGATGAGGGTCGCTTCTGCCTTGGTGCCAATGATGGTCGTATGCGTGTTTGGCGCCGTGCAGGTGAGCGCCACAATCAGGACTGCATACGACCGAGGCACACAGGGCCAACACCCGGCATCATGGTGTGGGGAGCAATCTCCTACACTGGCCGTACACCTCTGGTGATCGTCGAGGGGACACTGAATAGTGCACGGTACATCCAAACCGTCATCGAACCCATCGTTCTATCATTCCTAGACCGGCAAGGGAACTTGCTGTTCCAACAGGACAATACACGTCCGCATGTATCCCGTGCCACCCAACGTGCTCTAGAAGGTGTAAGTCAACTACCCTGGCCAGCAAGATCTCCGGATCTGTCCCCCATTGAACATGTTTGGGACTGGATGAAGCGTCGTCTCACGCGGTCTGTACGTCCAGCACGAACGCTGGTCCAACTGAGGCGCCAGGTGGAAATGTCATGGCAAGCCGTTCCACAGGACTACATCCAGCATCTCTACGATCGCCTCCATGGGAGAATAGCAGCCTGCATTGCTGCGAAAGGTGGATATACACTGTACTAGTGCCGACATTGTGCATGCTCTGTTGCCTGTGTCTATGTGCCTGTGGTTCTGTCAGTGTGATCATGTGATGTATCTGACCCCAGGAATGTGTCAATAAAGTTTCCCCTTCCTGGGACAATGAATTCACGGTGTTCTTATTTCAATTTCCAGGAGTGTATATTCGAGCATTGATAATGAATAGATGTACAGCACAGTCACCTATCTACATTTACAATCTACTATATTGTACTAACGAAGTAGGGGAAGGGTCATTTAATGATGATACAGAAATGAGAAAACATGCTGACATGTCATTGGTTGGTGTTGAAATTATGGAAAAATAAAATGGTAAAACTGCTAAACTTGGTCACACTATCAACTCTAATGCTTGTTGCAGCACATTGATTGTGTCTTTTCCATCTCATCCGCCCACTGTTACACTGTTTATTACACTATATTGATTGACTGACATCATTTGTTTGAGATAAAGAGTCTTGGCACAGGGGCAACCACTTATAGGGATGGCTTGCACCAAAACAGTGATCGCGTACATTACTTCAAAAAATGTTCAAATCAGTGTGAAATTTTATGGGATTTAACTGCTAATGTCATCAGTCCCTAAGCTTACACACTACTTAACCTAAATTATCCTAAGGACAAACACACACACCCATGCCCTAGGGAGGACTCAAACCTCTTCCAGGACCAGCCACACAGTCCATGACTGCAGCGCCTTAGACCGCTCGGCTAATCCCGTGCGACTTCATGAATTCAATCTGAGGAATCAGTCAAAATAGAATACCAAGCCATCTGCTATCCTGTCACTGTGAAATATGAGTTTAAATGTCGAAGTCATCAATCACCTTCAGACAGCTGTTTGGAAACGCTCTACAATGCCACAAAACTCTTCTAGTTTCCATACATTGAGATGTCTTCCGCATTTTTGTCGATACGGAACATCACATCTTTTATTTCAGTCATCCTGTGTGTGTGGGATCAGCAGCATAATTTATACCATCCAATGTCCAGTTCTCTGTGAGACCCATTGGATCAATACATGTTAATGTCAGTTTAGAACCTGACACAGATCTGAAAGTTGTGGTGGAAAAAAACAGAATTTATGGCGGTGTACAAAGCTGTAGTCATACAGTGCTTGGATGTGCAGAAAAAACAATTTATCAAACAACAAAACAGAAACCCACTCTTGCAATGGGGGAAATGGTCCTCCTACAATACAAGTGATGACACTTTACACTATTTTGTGTAGGTGACTTCGATCACTGGTCACCTGCTCCAATGGAATAGTACCTGTATATTTAATAGGATCGTCACATATGCTTGATGCCAGAACAAGGACGGTATTTGTCAGATGAATGATGTTAGTTGAGTTTTTATTGTTTGTAGTGTTTTTCTCTGTTGGGTGGTACAAAATAAAGATGATAGAGACAGAGTATTTGGGTGACAGGCGTGACTGTCTATAATTTGGAGATGTGTTGCAGTGCAGTAGCAAAGTCCTTGTCCTTCACCCAGTTCCTCTTGTTGCATCAACTCATTAAAAGACATCTCCATAGGATCCTACACATGCATGTTGTTGAATGGAAATACTTGATTCCCAATTGCGGACAGCATTTCTACAAGAAAGTGTAAAACTATAGATCTGAAAAGCCATAGGATTTTGTACATTTCGTACAACCTCAATCTAGTGTCGCTTTTTTTTTTTAATGATTCATCGCGTAGCACACCCACCTCTTTCACCTATAATCCAGTGGATCAATTACAGAACCTGTGACATTGCATTGTGATAGGATACATTACATATACTGTTTGTTAGCATGATAAGTATCTAGCAGCAACATGAGGTAGTTGCAAATACTGGCTTAATACCAAGTTCCATATCAAAGTCGCCTTCTAAATTCGATGGTTTTATTTCAAGCTTACACTGCCAGTGACGTGCAAGTGCACTTTCAGCCTGTTAATACACACTCTGCAATCACTATCTATAGTCAGTGTCATAGCACTTGTGTGGAGGATCACTTTATTTGGGACTAATAGCATACCTGGATTTATAAAGCTTGTATATTTCTTAACATGGATATTGTTACCGATGACTATATGCACCTGTAGATCCAAGACCACTTTTAATGTAGAGCGACAGTAACACACAAGTTGGGATCGTGTTTTTAACGTCTGATGGCTTGTAAAAAGATTACATATCTCTTCCTCACGGGAAAAATGTAGTGCTGCAAGTTGTGAGAGAAAATGGTGGACAGTGTTCCTTCACTGGCAGCAGCAGGAGCAGTTTTGCAGGTAAATTCAGTAAGAACCAACCAGAATGCTCCATTCACAAGAAGTTTCATGACGTCATCCTATGTGAGGGTATAGGATCCTCTGCAGACTGATTTGAATAAGATGGGGTTAGATATGTTTGGCAATTTCTGTGACATCTGAGAGTCATGTAATGTTTTCTGTGTTTGAGTATTCAGAGAAAAGTCCAAGCTGTGCATACTCCCGTCCTTCAGACAGTCAGTATGCTGTCCCTCATATGCCATTGTGGCTTTAGAGCATCTCCAGATCAGCAGCTGTAGGGCATCAAAAATTCATCCAGAATTCCAGGTATATTTCTCGTCTGTAGGACAGTTCCTCGAATGCTGTTTGTATAACTTTTTTGATTGTCCCATCTTTACACACACAAGTGTGAGCTTCAAGAAGTGAGGAAAATAACGTTCCTCATGCCACCAGAATATATGAACTAAGTGCACTCGCCATTTAAGAATAATGATGAACAACACAGCAGCTGTAGGACTCAGAAATGTCTCTCTCTCTCTCTCTCTATCTCTCTAACTGGTAGTGCCTTCAAAGAAACAGCGAAAACTCGAAAAGTGGTGACCGTCCAATATAGAGTTACAGAGACATTTATTTTGCCTTCTAAAAATCGTCGTTTTGGCTTGTAAAATCATGTATCGTGGCTGATATCGGTTTCAGGATCTGTTTCCCACAAAATTGTGTACTGTATCTCTGGGTTGTTTCACAAGTGTGCTATGATCTTCTTAGAGTCTGTGTTTGAGGGTGGCTGCATACATCGCAAAATTGAAGCACACTACTGTGCGGCGATCTTTTTTGAAAGTGTATTTAGAGTAATGTCCAGCTGTATTTAATAACTCATGAAACAACCTGTGCTCAAAGACAAGGGAAGGCTGTGGTACTACCCCGAAAAGCGTACAAAGTGTCTCAGGGGTGGGAGCATAAGTCTGCTGCAATCCTTATTGGAGTCTGTGTTCAATCCGGTGGTGGTGATTATCGTCGAAATAAAATGTGTATTTAAGTAGCAAATTATTTAAATATTTTTGCGCTATCTGCTAAAGCTCTCTTTCTCTCTCTTTGCGCAGTGGTATATTTAGTTCCTGTGACATCTCCAAGTAATATATATGACAGTATTCCACACACTGCTTAAACACCAGACTTAATAACGCCCAAAGCAGTTCATGTTCAACGACAAAGGGTATCCATGCGCTGGGGATGGGAAGGAGAAAGGCTGCGGGTATTTCCAATGAGACAGGGTGTGCTTATCATGCGACCGCGTGGTGGTGCTGTGAGCCCAGCACTTGGCTTCTCCTTCAGCAGATGCAGAGACTCTGGGGTGAATGACTTGCCTACTGTGCTTCAGAAGACTGACCGAACTTTTATCGAATGATCTACAATTACAGCACATGCATTTATCAGCATAAGTTGCAAAGAATAACTTAGACCCATCCTGATGCATCTTTATTATTTGATGAAGCGTATTCTTCTTCTTTATACATTCACCAAATATCATTGCTTTCCAAGCATCGTGGAGGTGGCTATCGACACAGTTGTCGGCTGCATGATTACAGCTATTGTACCCATTAATCTTCTCTTTCTCCAACACAGAAATCACATCCATTGAAAACATAATACACACAATAAACAATTATGTCCATCCTCGCAGTCCAGCAGCTACACCGACTGAACGAATTTCCCACCATTTTTGCACATCCTGCTGTCATTTGTTATGTCACAGGACGGGTGGGGAAGGACAATGGCGCTCTCTGGTAGTGGTGCTTTGAACTAGGTCAGGTGGTGTCTGAACCTCATGTTGAACACAGTGGATGGACAACTCAAATTGTTTAAATACACAATGTATACGAAATAAAGACTTACATCCATCCTGCCCAGCAGTCCAGCAGATCCATGATGCTTGTGGATGGAGGGGGGAGGGAGGGCTAGGGAGGTTGCTGGAGTTAGGTTAGTGGAGGTAACCCAAGCGACCTATTTTCCCGCCAAAATTTGAATTTCCTGCCATGATGTCACTGTGACGTTGCCACATCTGTTGCCGCCATCTTGGATCCGCCAAATTGAATGAATCTATCAACAATGCAGAGAGGGGTGGTGGTCTATTTGCCCAATTATTGTTCTGTGACTCTCTGTTCACCACATAAATACTAAATGCAGAGATGGAGAAGTTCAATATCAAGGATTGTAGACTAGCATCATTTTGCGTAGAATTAACATGGACATAGAAGCTGTAACCTATCTAAAAGTTTCCCTCATCAAAAAATTAAAAAAAATTATTTCATGTGTATCAGAAACCAAAAGTGTGTGCAAGTGAATTGTTATGACAGAATACTTCTCTGGAAATTGTAACAGCCTACATATCCACTGTAGAAAACTTTCAGCTACATATGAGAAATCTAGATGCATTATTAAGCGAGCTGTCAGAAAAGGAGAAATATTTTGTACTTCGTGGAGATTTCAATGTAAGTTTCTTAAAAGGTACAGGCAGAATATGATCTGTATCATTATTTACGTGTTTCGATCTAATTTCAACAGTTAATTTTCCAACTCGTCTGCAGTAAGATAGTATGACCTTGATTGATAACATTTTTATAGACAGTTCTCAGGCTGAAACAATTAATGTGTATGCAACTGTTAAGAGAGTGTCTAATAGTGATGCACAATTAATGGAAATAAGCAGTACCACACCTTACAGCTCTGAGGCATGTTGATACAAAACAATGAGGCCTATTAATGAGAATAAGGTACAATGTCTGTGTCGTAAGTTAAAGGTCGAGGTATGGAATGAGGTGTATATAGAAAGAGATGCTAATAATAGATCCAATTTATGCCGTACTAAATTTGTGTAAATATCTGAAAATAGCTTTTCTGAAAAACAATTCAGAAATCCATAAAAAACAAGTAAGGTATGTATAACTAAGAGAATTAAAATCTTATGTAAATGGAACAACAAAATTTATATAAAGGCCATATTAATCAAGATACGATGTTACTTGCTCACTACAAAAAATACTGTAGTGTTTTAAGAGCCCCTGCTGTCGTCTGTTACAAATCTCCACAGTGGCAGCTTACATAAGTAGTTTTTCCTGTGTCTTCATAGTAGTATATTTCTTAAATTTCGTACATATTTAACTGTTTAAGAAGTTTAATCTCGAGTTTTAACTGTAAGTGTAAGTTCAGGCAGTTAACAGTTTTCAGTTCTTCTGAACAGCCAACTACACAACTCATTAAGGCTTCAGCATCCATTTGTGACATGTCAGAAGGATAGCAGATTACATACCTAGATTTTAGTCTGCTTTTATAATTTACTTCTTTAATTATTCTTGGTTGGTTGATTTGGAGGAGGGGACCAAACATGGAGGTCATCAGTGCCAGCGGATTAAGGAAGGATGGGGAAGAAAGTCGGCCATGCCCTTTCAAAGGATCCATCCTGACATTTGCTGAAGCATTTTATGGGAATCATGGAAAACCTAAATCAGGATGGCTGGATGCAGGTTTGAATTGTCGTCCTCCATAATGTGACTCAAACGTGCTATCCACTGTGCCACCTCAATCGGGTCAAGAAGTAAAGGAAACAAAAGGAAAATTTGGAGTAGGAATTAAAATAAATGGAGAAGAAATAAAAACTTTGAGGTCTGCCAGTGTAATTCTGTCAGAGACAGCAAAGGACTTGGAAGAGCAGTTGAACGGAATGGATATTGCCTTGAAAGGAGGATATAAGATAAACATCAACAAAAGCAAAACGAGGATCATGGAATGTAGTCGAATTAAATCGGGTAATGCTGAGGGAATTAGATTAGGAAATGAGACACTTAAAGTAGTAAAGGAGTTTTGCTGTTTGGGGAGCAAAATAACTGATGATGGTCAAAGTAGAGGGGGTATAAAATGTAGACTGGCAATGACAAGGAAAGCGTTTATGAAGAAGAGAAATTTGTTAACATCGAGTATAGATTTAAATGTCAGGAAGTCGTTTCTGAAAGTATTTGTATGTAGTGTAGCAATGTATCGAAGTGAAACATGGCCTATAAATAGGTTAGTCAAGAAGAGAATGTGGTGCTTCAGAAGAATGCTGAAGATTAGTTGGGTAGCCCACATAACTAATGAGGAGCTATTGAACACAACTGGGGAGAAGAGAAATTTGTGGCACAACTTGACTAGAAGAAGGGATCAGTTGGCAGGACATGTTCTGAGGGATCAAGGGATCACCAATTTCCCTCATGTATTTAAAGACACACATTATCTGGACTTAATGGAGAGTTACTTACATAGCCCATAAAACATTTGAACTATTCCTCTATCGAAATGATGTGGCATGAGTCAGTTTAACACATACATGTACACAATTAATACAAACATTAATGAACACATTATTTATAATTCTATGCATGTAATTACACTCAAAAACTACTGTTTTTAAAGGCAGCCATATTTTTAAACAAACATTCGTCCAGGGAATAAAAGGAATTGTGGAGGGTAAAAATCGTAGAGGGAGACCAATACACTAAGCAGATTCAGAAGGATGTAGGATGCAGTAGGTACTGGGAGATGAATTGGCTTGCACAGGATAGAGTAGCATCTAGAGCTGCATCAAGCGAGTCTCTGGACTGAGACCACAACAACAAGCAAAATGTAAAAGTCTTCGCAGTAGAGATACGTTTCTTGTTACTCAGTGGTTTACAGCAAGCTACACCTCGCTAAGGTGTCGTGTTTCTAGAGAAATAATTTCCAGTCTACATCTTCGGAATTATGTTGCATTCGTGATACTGCTATGCATGCAATTCGCTATGTGCTTTGTATTGAGAAGTATCGCGTGAATGGTATAATATTCTTGCAAACTATGTGAAAATACATGTGTTCTTGTAATCCCAGAGTCTGGAGATTGGTGTGGAAAACAAGCAAGTATGCAGGTCGGGACCAGAAATAGTGATGCCTTTGTGCCAAGGGGAACTGACCCAGCCTTTGTACAACAGCCTTCGCGGTATATATACGAGAGTCTCGTGAAAATGGCTTGATATTCTGGGAAGACCATGTGAAATTACATATGTTCATGTAATCACAGTTTCTGGAGATGGCTGTGGAAAGTTAGCAAGCAATCAGGTCGGAGCCAGATACAGTAACGCCTCTGTGCTGACAGGAACCGACTCCAACTTTCTAAACAGTTATGAGAGTGACTTTGCTCCACTCAGGGCGATCTGGTCATGCATCAGGAACAGATGATGTGTGGCCATTGGCTGCGTTAGATGACTGCGCAACCTCAAGGGAAATGTCTAGTTCAGCGAGAAATATATGTATGATGCATGTGCTTCTTCTGTCTGTCTTTGCAGTATACGTACAAGTGTCTGGCCGTCGATAGCTATATGCATGATGCAAAATGGGTAATTTTGTACGGTGCAGGATACGAATTGTATGTTTACTACATCGATGTGGTACACGGTGAAATATTGCTGGGTTGGAGATCGGTTTCATGCTCTAATATTCAAGGTCCGTTCTCATTGGCAGAGCAGCGTAATTGAGTGAGTGCCTTTCTATATTTGACGATCTGTAGGTCACTTTTGCAGGGTTTAACTGCCACTGCAATATGGCGATCTGTACAAAATAGTTTTGCCACTGAAAGTCTCGCCTGCAGAATGAAAGAAAACGGTGGACAGTGCTTTCACACCGGCAGCATCAGTAATTTGGTGGGTAAATTAAGTAAGAGCCACTGACAATGCTCCATTCATTCGCAAGACATCCTTTGTGCTGAGACGTAGGATCCTCTACATAGTGGCGTGAACGTTTACTATTTTTGAGATGTATGTTGAAAGCAGGACTTCGCGATTTCCAGGAAAGGTAACAGGTGACACATGGGTTGCCTCGTTAGGACCATAAGGAAGAATGCAATCGGTGTTATTCTGGGCTATTTTCGAAAGCAGCTCCTGTTAGGACAAGAATATCCATAGAGACAACCTGAGACATCATGAAATCTGCTACAAAAGTGACCGTTAACTATTGCTGTAACACTTTACTATTTCCAGTAGGTAGACCTGGCTTTTATTTACATAGACATGTGACATCAGTATAATACTGAGAACCTTTCAGTTGCACCTGTGCTAGTGAGCCGCTATGCAGACGTCTCTCACTTTAAGCTGAACTTGCAGGTAGACGTCAGTAACAGTAAAAACGTAGGCAGCCAGAGGCGCCTCACATGTCCCATTAGGATTGCTAGGAACAATGCATCGTGTGCTATTCTGGGAAGCATTGCAACAGATTTCTGTAGCGCGACCTGTGACGTCAGTATAATATTGAGAACCTTTTATCTGTGCCTACGTTGGTGAGTCGTTCAGCAATAATTGCTAACTATTAGGTCTTTGCTGGACAGCAGGGAGACAGGCATCACACCAGCAACGGCAAACACGTGAACGTCCTCAGGGTGACTTGGCTCTTATTTACATAGACATGTGATGTCAGTATTACACCCGAAAATAGACGCGACTTTCACCTACTGGCTGTATCTGGCAGAGGCATGAGAGCAATAGCTCGCACCCCTGCATTCGTCTTTCCGGCGGATGACCCAACAAATCACCAGTGCGGGGTCGGCAGTGTCGTCACGTGCTTGCGTTGGAGCCTCTGATACATTTCGGTTGACAATAGTTCGAATGTGTTTTTAATATGCAATTAGTGTTTGTGCACTGCATTATTTTCGGCTGTTTAAGTGTTATGAGCTTCTTCGCAGAGCCTTTTACATGCATTATTTTTTACAATTTGCGAGTTGTATACGAGTGTAGACATAAGTGTACTGCATTACTTCAGTGATTTACGAGTACTTTGCAGGTCTGTAGGCTATGAACTGAATTATTTCGACAGTTTACAATTAGCAAGCATGTCTGCAGAGCGTTCTACATGCATTATTTTGTCAATTTTCGAGTTGTTTTCGTATCTGTAGACTGTGCAATGCATTATTTTGACAAATAGCGTGTCTGCAGAGCGTTTTACATGCATTGTTTCGGTTACCTAAGAGTAGTTTGTAGCTCTGTAGGATGTGTAATGCATTATTTCGGTAATTTACGAGTTGTTTACGTGTCTGTACATCAGTGTGCTGCATTATTTCGATAATTTACGAGTAGTTTGCAGGTCTGTAGGGTATGTAGCGTGACTCCAAGCATGTCGGGGAGATCGTTTTGTACTAAGTGAAATCCATCCCTAAATAAATAAAGTACACTCCTTCCTCTCTCCAGCAGCCCAGCACAGGCTGAGTCCTTTTCCCGCCACCCCCCCCCCCCCAGACCGCCATCTTGGTTTACATCACAGAAGGGATGACAGTGCCCTCTGGTGGCAGTACTGTGTACAAGGACAGTTGGACTCCAGACCTCATGGTGAACACAGTGGATGGAGCTACTGCCTCAAATTGTTTAAATAAACACTGCATGCAAATTAAAGACTTATGTCCATCCTATCCAGCAGCCCAGCATAGTCTAAGTCATTTCCCCACCAATTTCTAGGAAGTCGTGGCGGTCGGACGACTTGCTTTAGTAGAGGTAGCCCAAGTGACCTTTTTTCCCGCCATTTCCTTAGATTATTGCAGGTAGATCAAGGGACCTTTTTCCCCATCAAAATTTGAACTTCCTGTCATGACGTCATTGCGACATTGCCATTCCTATCGCCGCCATCTTGGATCCACTACCTTGAAAAAAATTGTCAACAATGGAGAGTAGGGTGATATCCTTGTTGTTCCACTACTTGTAGTTTGAGAAGAATAGTGATGTCCATGCCTACAACATTAGAAGGAGAAACGACCTTTATCACCCATTAATACATCTGTCAGTGGCTAAGAAAGTAGTTCAGTATATAGCAACAAAAATATTTTTCATCATTTGCCCAATAACACAAAATCTCTAACAGACAGCAAAGGAAGTTATAAATCTAGCCTAAAATCATTTCTCTTGGACAACTCCTTTTATTCTCTGGATGAATGTTTGTTTAAAATAATAGCTGACTATAAAAAAGTAGTTTTTAAGTGTAATTACATGCATAGAATTATAAATAATGTGTTCTTTAATGTTAGCATTAACTGTGTATATGTGTCTGTTAAACTGACTCATGCCACATCATTTCGATAGAACAATAGTTCAAATGTTTTATGGGATATATAACTAACTAACTAACTCTTCATTAAGTCGAGAAAATGTGTCTCTTTAAATGTATGAGGGAAAATTGTATGATTTGATCCTTCCCAAAGCGATATGCTCGTGTGTAAGTATTTCTGAATGAACTATGCAGCTGACTACAGCATGTGCATCCACTGCCACTGAACGCTACAGTGTTGAACATCTGTCCCAGTTCTTGTAACACCTTTCAGCACTGCTTTAAATCTTGTTTCACTCTACATAGTCTATCAGTGTACATCTCTTCCTTATGAAAGATTAGTAGATCAGATTTTCCCAAAATATCAAAGTATAAACACAGTATGATCACTATATAAGCGTTAACTACTCTGAAAGTGTTTTGGGCCTGCAATATGTTTTAGACCGATAGAGATGCTTCACATACATTGCACTTGCATAACGAACAGTACAGAAATGTAACAACATGCCTCTTGCCCTTATATATGTTATTATATACAAAGGTATGCTTAAGATAAGGAGCATAGTTAAAGAATGGCGTAATTTTTAACGAAATAGCCGACACATGAATACATATAAAAAAGAACAGATGTTCTGTTGATCGTTTGGTGTAATATGTATAAGTAAATTGTATATTGTCTAGACTACTTCAGTTTTAGCAAAGACTTGAAAGTCTGGGGGAAGTTTCTGAGAGTGTTATATTTTTCTTCATGCAGCATATTGATTCTTTTGTGATAAAAACCTTGTGGGAAGTGACACATGAAACATGTCAGAAAAATTCTATCTATAAAAATGATGATAGGCAGTTGACCTTCAAGCAATCAGTGAACATGCATGCAGCAAGACAACAGCACAAAAGTGTCAACAAATATTTAGACATCAGAACATCTTCTTGGCAACACATACGTCATGAACTGCTTTTCCATTTCTGTGTAGGCACGATTAACTTTTAGACATGATGTAATCCTGGCAACTGAAAAAACAAGTGATAACTTAGTTAACATGCTTAATAACATAAGAAACACTTAAGAGATTTGTATGGCTTGGGGTCTGATAGTGGCATGAAATCGTGTTGTTGGTTAAGTAATGATATAAGATTAATAAATGCCAAATAGCGCGACTGGCTTAAATGCATACATATAACATTTAATATATCAGTCACAAGATACCAGTTTCCCAACACAGCTAATGATTGTTGTTTGTACATCTGCAGGTAGACTGGTCATACTTGACAGAGCCTGATGGACGCACTTGTCTGTCCCATGTCGGTGGACAGTGTTCATGGCCCTGTGGCAAGGTGCTGGGCGGCTCCAGCGTGATCAATGCTATGATTTACATCCGAGGCAGCCCACAAGACTATGACAGCTGGGCTGCTCTGGGCAATGACGGCTGGTCCTATCAGGACGTCCTCCCATTCTTCAAGAAGCTGGAAGACTTTGATGAGGAGGATCTGAAGAGGAGACCACACACAGAAGTGGTACATGGGCGTGGTGGACCCATCCATGCTGCCAAACCAGCTATGCTAGACCCTGGACATCAGGTTGTGGAGGCAGCTGCAAAACAACTTGGCTACACCATCATTGAAGATTTCAGTGCTGAGCCAAACCTGGGCTTTGGACAGATTCACTGCACCATCAAGAATGGTTCGAGGTGGAATGCAGCTCTTGGCTACCTCGCCCCAGCCAAGGACAGAAACAACATGCACGTGGTGAAGTTTGGCTATGTAACGAAGGTACTCATCAATACCACAACCATGACAGCTGATGGAGTGCAGTATTTGAAAAATGGTAAATTGATGCAAATCAAGGCAACAAAGGAGGTAATTCTGTCAGCAGGAACTATCAACTCACCATACATCCTGATGCATTCTGGTATTGGGCCAAAGGAGCATCTAGAAGACATTGGAATAATGGTAGTGAAAGACTCTAAGGTCGGTCACAATTTGCAGTTACACATTCCATATACAGGGTTGTATTATACTAGGAAGCCCGTACAGGCCAAATCGGCAGAGGAAGACGCCTTTGAGTACCTGACAAACAGGACTGGACCTTTATCAACTACAGGAATGAGCAGCTACTTGGGATTCGTGCAGACGGATAAAATGTCTCATCACATCCCAGGGCTACCGGACATTTTGTTGTATTTTCTGAAGGCGCAGAAATCACTGGCCAGCGTGATTGCCAACATTTTCAACTATGACCGGGAAGCAACAGAGGCACTGAAGGAGATGCTGGATGATGAGGAAGCGCTCCTGGTTTTGCCAACACTGCTGGCACCACACAGTCGTGGCCGTGTCAGACTCAGGAATGCAGGACCCAAGGTCCCGCCCGCTATCGAACCTGGCTATTTCCAGGATCCACGCGATCTGGACAACCTTTTGGCTGGTGTGGAGGTAGCACATCGGTTGGGCAAGACGGGGCCAATGCATACTGCGCGCTACTCAGTACGCGACCTGCCACTGGGGGCATGCGCCGGCCAGCAGCCACTGACCTGGGACTATTGGCAATGTGTCGCACACCACCTACTTCTCCCACTTCACCCGGTTGGCACTGCCAAGATGGGGCCAGCTAGCGACTCTGACGCAGTCGTCGATTCCCAACTTCGCGTCCATGGGGTGCGCAACTTGCGGGTAGCCGATGCATCCATCATGCCACTCATTGTGCACTCCAACACCAACGTACCGTCCATAATGATAGGCGAGAAATGCGCCCACATGGTGACCCAGCACTGGCGGCGACAATACAGCGAGGCTTATGTCTAAGTGATCAGTTTCTTCTGTAGACAGTGGTAATAGTGGCTCAATAATCAGATCTAGGATATTTGCAATGTATGATGCTTACTGAATAGGAATGTACCACTCCCGAATTTCGACTTTGGTAGTTAAAGCGTGGGGAGTACCCTCCACTGTCACACATTAATTGGTGGTAGCTTGTATTATGTTTCTATCATTAAAAAACTGTTATTCTGCCGTTCCCAACAGACAGTTAATACTGCGCTACTGCTGAGAACACTTTCTCCTTTTCCTTTCTGGACGCCTGTTCGTACAAAATTAGTCTTATGATTAATCCTAATACATAAAAAGATGTGCAGAACTGGCTATATTGTTATCTTGTACCGACGACTTATTCTCAGTGCTACTACACTGGTGTGTTCACCAAATGTACTTGGCATTAAACACTGTAATGTGGCAGGAAGAGTACCCCTTACCACCGAAAGCAGTTGCTAATATGAGATGACTTGCTTCCACATGACAGCTAGACAGCGTCATCACATGGCCAAATAGGGCTGGACAACACCTTCGTCTGAATGATAGATTACACGCAATTAATAACAATTTACAATAATTTATTAGTAGAAATTTTGTAACACGTAAGTGTAGTATGAGAAAAGTGCTTGGCAACAAATTTTTGATTATCTGCGTACCTGAAAACTGTGGCCAATCGAATTCCACAGGTAATCTGCAACAATAATGTAGACATTTTGGTAGCCTTCTGCTTTGACAAACCTTTAGATGAGTCAGAACTGCTAAGAAATTGAATTACGTTGTCTTTGTTTTTCCAAATATCACGAATTGTAGCTTCAGCCGCAAATTTCGTGTACCAATACTGCCTTCTACGAATTTGTGTATTATTTCCAGTTTGCGCTCTATCGTTAACACAACACGTTTTCGCTTTTGTGACGTTCGGAACTAACAGAAACCAGCGACTACCTTCTGCAACTACAGTCCAGCGCTTACAGTGTGCGAATAGCACATCGTTTACTACACTAGTGTTTTAACGTGAGATTATTGCTCACCCGTGACCACTCTCGGGTTAAAGAAAAATTATCAGCAGAAAAAATGTGGAAGAGATAGATCGTAGATAATCGAGAGTTTACTGTACTCCAGTGTTCACTTGCACTTTTCTACCTTTAAAACTGGTCAAGTCTTGAGCCCAGTGTTTGATAACTAGATCACTTCCAGAGTGCCCAGTCTGGCTCTTCTTGGCGGTGACTGTGGATGCGGCCCTCTTGCTGTCTTGAGGTACTGTTGCTACTGCGTTGATACTGTTTGAATGGAGCCGTGTGCAGGCTTATATCTGCATTTGGCGATAGATGTCCAGTTGTCAGCTATTTGCGTGAAAAAATGCGGAAGCTTAAAATAGGCTTTGACGAGTGGTGCCCTCTATGGAGGCTGGCCTAAGCTCAGTTGCCCATGAGTACTAGGCACCTCGGTACTCTTCTATGTATGGTTGTGTTCCATACGATCTGGGGGACACAGCACCTGCATGGCGTTATCACTACATGTGTGCATGTACACTATGTATATGTTGTATACGACGACTTACGCTTTCCTCACGTACTACTTAAGATCTAATCCTGTAATGTTGCTGTAACTCGACATAATTTCGATGTTGCTCTTTGATTTACGATGGATAAGAGGCTAATCAAACTCATCTTCATACACCTTCGGCAGAAACAGTCGATCACAAATTGAATTAAATAAATAGAAAATTACAAAGAAACATGTCAAGAGGGGAAAAATCCAATATTAGAGGATATAGGATTCTATGGCACGAAAGAAGAAAAACAGATTCAAAGTGGACTCGAAAGAGAAAGAAAGTACGCAGTAGAAGAAAACGAATGGAATATGAAGCGAAATTGGCAAACAGTCCTCAATGACATGAGAAGTAGAAATATTTATTGTAATTGAATCAACTGTGGGTACTTGGTGAAACATTGTAAAATAACTAAACAAACACTGTTTTTCGCCTTCTTTCGCAGGTTTTATTATTAATTAGAAATATTTAACCGAGCACTGTGTATAAGCAACAGCTGTAACTGTCGTTCCCAACTGCTCTTTTTTGTAAAATAGCTATTCAGTGTTAGTTAATTTACTGTTCTGCAGCCAAGATCTCTCCACTATCACTAATTCGTATATTACAGGGTGTTACAAAAAGGTACGGCCAAACTTTCAGGAAACATTCCTCACACACAAATAAAGAAAAGATGTTATGTCGACATGTGTCCGGAAACGCTTAATTTCCATGTTAGCGCTCATTTTAGTTTCCTCAGTATGTACTGTTCTTCATCGATTCACCACCAGTTGGCCCAATTGAAGGAAGGTAATGTTGACTTCGGTGCTTGTGTTGACATGCGATTCATTGCTCTACAGTACTAGCATTAACCACATCAGTACGTAGCATCAACAGGTTAGTGTTCATCACGAACGTGGTTTTGCAGTCAGTGCAATGTTTACAAATGCGGAGTTGGCAGATGCCCATTTGATGTATGGATTAGCACGGGGCAATAGCCGTGGCGCGGTACGTTTGTATCGAGACAGATTTCCAGAACGAAGGTGTCCCGACAGGAAGACGTTCGAAGCAATTGAACGGCGTCTTAGGGAGCACGGAACATTCCAGCCTATGACTCGCGACTGGGGAAGACCTAGAACGACGAGGACACCTGCAATGGACGAGGCAATTCTTCGTGCAGTTGACGATAACCCTAATGTCAGCGTCAGAGAAGTTGTCAAGTAACGTTGACCACGTCACTGTATGGAGAGTGCTACGGGAGAACCAGTTGTTTCCGTACTATGTACAGCGTGTGCAGGCACTACCAGCAGCTGATTGGCCTCCACGGGTACACTTCTGCGAATGGTTCATCCAACAATGTGTCAATCCTCATTTCAGTGCAAATGTTCTCTTTACGGATGAGGCTTCATGCCAACGTGATCAAATTGTAAATTTTCACAATCAACATGTTAGGGCTGACGAGAATCCGCACGCAATTGTGCAACCACGTCATCAACACAGATTTTCTGTGAACGTTTGGGCAGGCATTGTTGGTGATGTCTTGACTGGGCCCCATGTTCTTCAACTTACGCTCAATGGAGCACGTTATCATGATTTCATACGGGATACTTTACCTGTGCTGCTAAAACATGGGCCTTTGCAAGTACGACACAACATGTGGTTCATGCACGATGGAGCTCCTGCACATTTCAGTCGAAGTGTTCGTACGCTTCTCAACAACAGATTCGGTGACCGATGGATTGGTAGAGGCGGACCCATTCCATGGCCTCCACGCTCTCTTGATCTCAACCCTCTTGACTTTCATTTATGGGGGCCGTTGAAAGCTCTTGTCTACGCAACCCCGGTACCAAATGTAGGGACTCTTCGTGCTCGTATTGTGGATGGCTGTAATACAATACACCATTCTCCAGGGCTGCATCAGGGATTCCATCGACGGAGGGCGGATGCATGTATCCTCGCTAACGGAGGAGATTTTGAACATTTCCTGCAACAAAGTGTTTGAAGTCACGCTGGTACGTTATGTTGCTGTGTGTTTCCATTCCATGATTAATGTGATTTGAAGAGAAGTAATAAAATGAGCTCTAACATGGAAAGTAAGCGTTTCCGGACACATGTTCACATAGCATATTTTCTTTCTTTGTGTGTGAGGAATGTTTCCTGAAAGTTTGGCCGTACCTTTTTGTAACGCCCTGTATAACATACAGGGTGTATAGTTATAAGAGGTGTGAAGATTTACTAGTAAATGGGAAATGGTGCAAGCATTGTCGGTTCTGTAATTAATTTGCGTTTGACTGTGTATTCATATTAGCTTTTATGTATGATGTATCGAAACAATCTGCAACCAGTTGTGATTAGCTGATTAACTCCAGTTCTGGCACGATGTATGCACTTGTTTTATGGCTTCTTTATACCATTTTTGTACAGGCACTACGAACCACATGGCCACATCAATATGCTGCAAGCATCTCACTGTTTACTTTCGCAAATATTGCGATAGTTATAGCCTTCTGAAGAACGACACTAAGTGCCTGAAAGAAGTTAAGAAATTAAACTTCGTTATGGAACTGGTTGCTGACTATTTCGATTTACGAGTATATGCTGAATATGGTTAAAATACTAAATTTATGTGTGAGCCAGTATGGGCCGTCCACACTCACAATTTCGGCCGCCACAAGGCCACCAGTGTTTTGGTCGTTGCTTTTCCACTTGTTTGCCTGACGGATATGTGCTGCTCGGCCTGTCGGAATTTTGAGGGTTCTCCTCAGCTACGCTTCTGCCTCACCCCCCCCCCTTTCCACTCCCCCACACAGGTGATTTCTACTGGTATATGACTTCCAGCCTCTAGCTGCATATGGTGTTTCCTGCGAAAGCTCAATCCCTCCTCTATCTGTACAGTACCAGATTTGCACCTGGTGGCCAAAATTGTAAGTAATTGTTTTCCAGTGTAAATTGATTCCACACTAACACATTAGCCTATCTACCAAGTTTCGCTGACATACAATAATTACAACACACACTCGACCATGGTGAATAGCTGCACTTTCATTATAACTAACCAGTACTTTGACACATTTATGTGCACACACACGGACCTTACACGTAATTATGACTGGGACCCTACATATGGGACAACAAATTAAAATGCTGTCACCATGGTTCTGTGTGGTTTCTGTTATCAGTATGGCAAAATACGAAAGTCATCCAATCTCCTATTGGATTGAAAACCTCCCTGGGACTTGCCATCTGCAGCACAGTGGACAGTGTGCAGAGTGCCGGCGTCCTATTCCAGCTCCTGGGGCAGGATCTCTCAGTGTCGCAGGACGTTCGAAGGTCAGACCCAGGACTCCCACCATCTATATGTGCAGGAGAGCCACAGGCATTCCTAGACGAGTGGCTGTATGCTGCAGGTACTGTATGCAGTCGTCTCCCACAGTTTGGGCCTGCACCGCCCATAAGGTCTCTACAACAACATATAGGCTGACAAATGGTGGCTCAACTGCTACACCACTGAGACGCTGAGCATTCTCACGCACAGTCACGTCCCTAACAACCTGGAGCAGATGCACATTGATGGGAGCACGGCGACTTTTGCTCCTAAACCATTGGCCATACCATCGTCACCCCATAGTGAAGATCGCGAGTCCTAGGAACTGCGAACAGCTCTTACTCAAGTTCAACTCACTGACAATGCCACAAAATCACGTGACAAGATCGAGAAAGACGCAAGTACTGATTTATTGTGGAAGGAAGCTTCAATAATCACAAAAAGAAACGGAAAAATGGTGACAACAAAACATAAGAAGGAGGCATTATCGCAGGAGTCCAAATTCACAGTCGCCAGGAGTTGAACAACGTCCCTTGGAGTGGGTCATTGGTTTGCTCGCTTGTACGAAGCTGTAAGCTGTTAGTGACTAGCTGTAATTGTTAGTAAATGGAAACTGGGCTACTTTCTTTTGGGTTAATCCTTGTACTGTATTTCCGAAGAGCACGATGATTTTGGCTTTGGATTACTGTTTTGCTTTGACTCGCACACACTCTCATCACTCTTGCCATCAGGAGTTGCGCCAGCATGCAGCTTGGCTGCAATTGCCCATGTCTGTCACTTCTATCTACCTAACTCATTGTGTGTCAGCAGACGCCTCTGCCCTGACCTCTCTGGCTGTTGGCATGTACAGCAGTTGTGCACTGGCAGAGCAGAGAGCAGTAGCAAATCACCAGCCTTACCCACAATTGTCTGACAGGTCCTCCCCTACAATGTCTGTTAGTTCCCACATCTAAATGAGTGAATTTGTATATCCCAATAAAACCGGTGATGTGACAAAAACAGGAAGAGAGCATATCAATCAATGTACAGACATCTGATGAACATAAAAGATGTATCCCCTTGTAATATATCGCACCTCCACTGGCTGCCACGTACCTCTTTCCCTTTCTTTTTGTAGTTGAATCTTTTGTAGTTGAATCTTTTCAAGTCAAGTATTTTTATTATACACAATGCGCAACACAATTATTAAAAGGGCCAGTATTTAGAAACCCCGTAATTGTCTTCCACTGCAATGCAGAGTTGGAAATTTGGCTCAAAGGTGCCTACAATATTGCTCTGTAACGGTGTAATAGCGTGGCGCCACGCTCGGACTCTGCGAAACTTCAAACAGCAAGGTGTCGACACATGTGAAAAGAAGACCAGAGATTAGAAGTTCGTGTGCGATGTAAGGTAGGTTAATGATGTCACATAGGAATCGAATTTCACCACAATTCTGCCCAATGCTACCCTGGATGTCTCACACAATGGGGAGGCCAACACCCCTTCTCACCCACATATCAACCCTTCTTCTGATGCTTCTGCAATGGAGGTCAAAACGGCAGCGCCCAGCGTTGAAATCACGCTATTTTCTTATAGGTGGTCAAGGAAAACATTTCATACATACCACTGCTCAGTATGCCTCAGGGAGCGGCATAAATGGCATCAGTGAAACGACCTCTTTGCTCGCGGCGTATATTCTCACATATTTCGCGGTCGAAAACTATAGTTTGGAGTGCGATGCGATGACCAACACTACAACGTTCTTGACAACCTCTGACGCTTCTAACCCCCTCCGGACGATTCAGCACTTCTCTTAGGACATCGTGGCCCTGTAACCCCATCGAATATGATCGCTCCCCTTTGGTAGTGCAGCGAGATCGCAATTTTTTTCTCTGTTGTCCAGAATGGAACCATTCGGAACCTTTCAAAATCAATCGACGAAATTTGAAGGTGATCCGGAGCAGCGAAAGGTTCTTATGCTTTCTCGGCCCTCCTGTGGCGTGGACATGTAGTCGGTGCCACGTTGACATTTGAGAATAAAATGGAAAAGAGTCCATCTAAGACCCCCAGTTCAGTAACACCCTCAGTGCCTCCCATGCTCCTTTTATGAGGACGTTAAGAATGTACCTGTACAGAGATAGAGTCCATCTAAAACCCCCAGTTCGGTAACACCCTCAGTGCCTCCCATGCTCCTTTTATGAGAACTTTAAGAATGTACCTGTACAGAGATAGTCAGTCATTGATTCCTAGGTGCTGGTGTGACAGGCAGCCATTTCGACAGCCCTGAGATGACTGGCATTATGTCGCTGAACTAGAGCCTGCTGGCCACATGAGAAATTTAGGGGGTGTCGAAAGAGCTACCTGTCATGCTGGCACCTAGAAATCAATGACTGGCTGTCTCTGTATGGGAATAACAAAGTTAGCAGCAAGATTGCTGTCGAACTGTAGGTTCTTAAATTGGCACCTTCCCTGTTTTATTCGTGCTTGTGTCAAATTCGCACCACCAACCCTTTCCCTCACTGCCATCAACATTGCTTAAAAAGAACTCTTCTTATATCCACACCGAGTCCGTGCAACCTTCACATGAAGAGATTCACAGACATATCCTCAAACTCAAAAATACCAGAGGTTTGGGAGAGGATGGTATCACTGTGGAACTGATGAAAAATTCTGCACCAAAGTCCCTCAAAGAACTCACACAAATCATGACAGTCTTGGCAGCCAGAAAAATTTCTAAGACTTGAAATGCGCACTAATTCAACCACTACAGATAAATCGCCTTGAAACGAATTTAAATTCTGTAACTATTGACGAATCTTCCTTCTGCAAGTTACATACAAAATTCTATCAACATAACTCCTCCAAACAGTTGAGGAGGAACTTGATCACAATAGTGTCGAATAAGAAGACTACTTCCACAATCAGCTTGTGTAGCGCAGATATTCAATTTAAAAACAAGATTAAAAAATAAGGCACTCATGAACCATATGCTCCTTTGTGGACTGCAAGAAGGTGTATGATTCAGTTGATCGGCAGTCCCCTAGTGCTATCTTCAAAGAACAAGGACTCGACCTAAAAACCGTAAATCTCATCAACACAATCTTCACAGTAAAGTTCATGGGTGAGATGTCAGAATCATTCCTGATCAAAACCAGTGTTCGGCAGGGCAACGGGCTGTCTACTATTCTCTTTAATCTAGTTTTGGATAAAGTCATCCGACATTGAGAAAAAGAACTATTGGGAACCCATGCGACTTGGAGGTCCTAAATATGACATCCAAACTGCTTACTTAGATTTCACATACGATCTAGCAAAACTAACAGACCATAAGATGAGAGCAGTTAAACAGAAACAAACTGTCAAAGAATGTACTGAAAGAGTTAGCCTCCAAATATTCTTCCAAAAGTTGAACATCCTGTTCAAAAACTGATCACAGAAATGAACAAAGCGAAAGAGAACCATACTTCAAGTACTTAGGCGAAATACTTGAACCTACAGGAGAAGAGAAAATGGCACAGGAAATTCAGATGCAAGAATGTGGGAGATCTTATAGCAAAATCTACAACGTCTGTACAATACCTCTACATCCACACACCCAAAAATTTGGCACTATAACACAGTTATCAAGCACAAGGTCTTGAACGCTAGATGAAATGCTTACACTCGACAGAAAAGATAACCTGGTAGAGTATTTAAAAGAATAAAGCAAAATCTAAGAAATATACTTGACACAGAAGAAGATAGATACTGACTAAAGTCCTGAAAAAAAATTGAAAAACTATCGAATCTCGAGGTAGGCATAACAAAAAGAAAATTGAAATGTTATGGGAATAGCCACAGACTCCTTACATCTGACTTAAGCACAAAACTGCAACGTACAGAGAAAAACCATGGATCCGGCAGGTCAAAAAGGATTTAGGAAAGGCTCGTGTAATTCTGTCAGACATTTACATCAGAAATTTATAGAAACAAAAACTTATCAAATGGTAAGTACTGCTAGAGAATGAAGTCATCACAAGACCAGAGACAAAGAGGCCTGAAAAGAAAGGATTCCATGGAGTTGTTATGAGGCTGGTTGTACTCACTTAATTGCAACATAAAAACACCCTGAAACTCATACAACTGCTTTACTGCCGAAATAACACCAAAGAACATCCATCAAAGAGAAAACATAGAAGAGAAAACATAAGTCAGAGACTGCGTCAAAGATAATAATTACAAATGACAATAACTAATGACAATAACTCGCACATAGCATTACACTGCACGTAACACTGCACTTCACCACTCCCCACTTAGTGTCAACGATACTTTGTGTTGAAACGGATATGTCGTCTGGACCAGGTTACAACGGGTCATGGACAGGCTACTGATGATGCATTAGAGGTAGCCTCAGACGTCCGTTGACGCTAACCTGTGATGTGCAGTGGAGTGGCTGGAGCTTCGGTCATGTCCGTAGTGTTTGTAGATGCATCAGTACCCTTGTAGGGAATGTGGAAAGCTGTTGATAGTTCGTGTACCCATCATGTCGACAATGACTGTCTTGTCCTCCCTACTGATGACGAGATAAGGTCCGTCGCAGGGTGGCTGTAGTGGCTTGTGTACTGATCATGCTGTAAGAAGACATATTGGCATTCCCATACCTCATCAAACACAAATGGGTGAGGAGTCTGCTGATTCCTTGGAGCAATGGGGCGTAGTTGCCGTATTTGTGTATGCAGCTTTTGTACAAAATCTGAAATGTCAATGCCGTTGTCTGGCACATTAGCAAAGAACTCTCCAGGAAGTCGTATTTGCTGGATATAAACAAGTTCTGCAGTCGTGGCATTCAGGTCTTCTTTCAGCGGTGCACGGAGACCCAGGAGGACAATGGGCATTGTCTCTGTCCACCACTGTGAGTCGCGACATAGAAGCGACACTTTCAGTTGGCGGTGCATGCATTCAGTTAAACCATTTGCTGACGGGTGGTAAGCTGTAGTTCTAATGCACCTTGTACCCAGTAGGATAGAGAGTGCTTTGAACAAATACGACTCAAATTGTCTTCCTTGGTCTTTTGTGATTCGTAACGGCACTCCGAAATGGGCCACCCATCCCCTGAAGAATGTAGTAGCGACAGTTTCGGCGGCGATGTCGGCGATCGGGAACACCTCGGGCCCACGTGTAAAACGATCGATTGCTGTAAGGCAGTAGGTGTATCCTTCTGATGGTGGGAGAGGTCCTGCTAGGTCTAGGTGGACATGATAAAATCTCTGATTTGGAGGAAGAAATGTGCCAAGAAGTGGAACACGTGCCGGCTAACTTTATTCCGTTGACAGGCCACACACTGTTGCGCATATTGCTTTCAATCTTTGCCCATGTGTGGCCAGGTAAAAACTCGCTTCACCATGTTGGTAGTGGCTCATATTCCTGGGTTCGACAAGTTATGTAAAGATGTGATTGCCTGTTGGCGGAAGTCAATAGCTACAAAAGGTCTCGTTTTGTTGGTGGCGTCATCACAATACAGCAGCACAGTTGACAGTGGCAGTGTAATATGCCGAACTTGTAGGCTCGATGGTTGCGACAACAAATCTTGGAGCTCACTATCAGATTGTTGCGCTAGGGCGAAAGCTTCAAAATCAACATCTTCAGTGATTGCTTCTATCCTGGAGAGTGCACCAGCTAGCACATTTAGTTCTCCTTCAACGTGGACAATATTGGTGGTGAAATGTCCGATATAGTCAAGGTATCGCAGCTGACGTGACGATGCCTTCTCAGGACGCTGACAGAAAGCATATGGTCCGTGATGAGAGTAAACTGCTGTCCTTCCAACAGGTGGCGAAATTTCTTAATAGCAGCATACAGTTCGCGATCATATGTGGACCAGTTCTGCTGATATGGTGATAGCTTTTTGCTGAAAAAGGCTAAGGGCTGCCAGTACCCATCTATTTGCTGTTTCAGTGCAGCACCGATTGAAGTTGCAGATGTGTCGACCATCAGGGCGAGAGGCGCCTGCGGAATTGGGTGCGCTAACAATGTAGCTTCTGCGATGGCAGTATTCAGCCAGTTAAATGCTAACTCGGCCTCACTGTCCCACTGGAGTTTGTCTTTTGGCTTCAGTGAACCTTGCAAGAACTTATTCAGTGATGCAGCTAGGAAGGCATGATTGCGAACGAATCGACCGCAAAAATTGGTTATGCCAAGAAATCTACGTAATTCTTTAACCATCATAGGCTGGGGAAAATTCAGTATAGCGTTTACTTTCTCATGTGCTGATAGTGTAGCCTAGGCACTGTACTTCAGCTGATCCAAAAATGCACTTCAACGGGTTGATGAGCAGGTCATATGCAAGTAAACGAGTCAAGATTTGTTGTAAGGTGTTCTGCCTCTGGATTTGACATGACCAAAACATCATCAATATACTCATAACAGAAGTCTAAGTAACGTGTCACTTCATCGATGATCTGTTGAAACGTTTGGGCAGCATTACAAAGTCCAAAAGGCATTCGGGTAAATTCAAAGAGTCCAAAAAGCATGCAGATGGCAGTCTTAGCAACGTCGTCAGGTGCCACAGGTATCTGGTAAAACATACGAACTAAGTCCAATGCAAGAAAGCTTTGCTTTACTGTGGGCGTTGAAAGTAAAATCTTCGATATTCGGCACTGCATAACTGTCGAATGCTGCACAGGTGCTGGTGTGGGAGTCTGGCATGTGATCTGTGGGAACTGTCTGATGGCATGTGATCTGTGGGAACTGTCTGATGAGCTCTGTAAATAGAGAATCACCAGTAACCACTCGTACTGCTGCGTCTTCCACACAACGCACTCGACCTTGGCTTGCTAGGTTGGTAGTAGTGTCAAGTAGGTATCGGTGATGGAGCTCAGGCAGGAGTCCACAAAATGATAAAAAATCCGCTGCAAGTATGGGCTGTGTCACATCTGCTGCTACAAATTGCCATTCAAATTTGCACCGCAGGCCCAAGTTCAGAACTATTGTGACGTGACCATATGTTGTTATTGTGGTGCCACTGGTCACAAAAAGGTGGCATTCATCACATTTGCAATGTGGCAGGCAGGCAGATGGATAGACTGACGCATCAGCACCTGTGTCTACCAAATACTGTAACATATTGCTATGTTCCATTACAAACAGTCAACGTCTGCCGTCTGTAGAGCCAATGGCCGTCACCACTGACTTCTTGCTAAGTTTCCCTCTTCACACGGCAGTTTACATTTGCATGCCTCAGAACCATACCGTCAGTGATACCAACAGATTGTTGCTGACGAAGGTGCATGGCTGCACTTACCTGGTGAGCGGCATACAGATGGCAATCACTCGCACATAGCATTACACTGCACGTAACACTGCACTTCGGAGTGAATAAGAGAGATGCTTTGAAACGTCTGACAAGATATACTGGCACCTAATAATAATAATAATAATAATAATAATAATAATATACGCTATAAATTTATTTCTTTGTTTTGAGAACTGAACAAAACTGACCAATATGGAACCAATAGAGAAAAAGTTTAGAAGCCCCATTTGAAATGAAATTCGGTATGTAGGCTCAACAAAAAGTTGAACATCTCATAAAAAAGGCATGAAAATACGTTTAAGGAGTGGCACAATATGTAAAATAAAAAACTGTCTGAATCGTGAAAAGCACAGGCCAATGAGTTATATGACGAATTTCAAGAGGTCTTTGATGACTAGAAGTTGCCAACAGACATGCATATAGCGGAAGCAATCACGACACAAATCGTTGTGCTAGTGAGCAACTAAGAGAAACGCGAATGAAAGAGTTTTGAAAAAACAGATTAGCACCTAATCCATTAACCAACAATTAAAAACAGTCAGAGTATAAGTCATGTCTGACATGTAAAACATTAAACGAGAGGTAAAGGACATTAAAGATGAAGACAAAGCAGTTTGTGTTCACATCCCCAAGATCAATTAGTCAGTATTGCAAGTGATGATAGGAGAACTCAGTTTGTTGAGATCACAAGTCAGGAGTGCCTCAAGTACAGGAAAGTACACAGGAACTACCAGTGGCATGGGGGCAGAAGCAATAATGCTTATGCAGATGATAAGAGTATAGCATGATACATCACAGGTGCATTCCTATATTTGTACCAGAAAATGAAATGTGCATGCAATGGGATTTAAAAAACATTTTCGCAGTGCACTGCAGAAAACTCGGACCAAATATCAGGAGGTCAGATTTGCCGAAGACTATATGTAAAATGATGCAGCATTGTGAGCAACATAAGCCGCCAGCTCATGCCACACATACCAAGAGTCTGAAGGTGGTTTTTGTTGAGTATTAGTCACGTGCATTTCAAAAGACGGTACACAAAGAGGTTTTCATTCCAGAACCATTGAATGTAAGACAAGGGACAGATGTTTCGAGAAGTATCAACGCAAAGCAAAATACTGGAATCAGAACATGCCACAAGTTTGTATTTTGAGGATTTTAAAGTGAAAACTTCCACTACACACTAGAGACAGTGACTTACAGGAATTTTTTGTTGTTCAAGAACATCAAAGAGTCACAACTGTGCACAGTTTTAGAATGACATAAAATAGCAGAAGGAATTATGGGAGCAATCGAAGATTAATTTGAAGAGATGCACAATAGAGGAACATTGTGGGAGATAGAAGAGCAACCAGTCCAATGGCTGCATGCATGACATGCGACTCACAGTGGTTTGCAGAGTATAGATGTAGATGTAGAAATAACAGTAAAAGCTGATGGCAATCATGCCACAGCCACAGCGTCTAACCAGGCTATCACAAAGACACTAACTGGAGAAATGGACAACAACGACGTTGGAATAATAATACATGGAAAGGTGTACTTGAATAGGCTTTGAAAAAGAGTTAAGAAATGAAATTAAAAATGTGTCACTCAAGAAACCTGGCAATCAATCAGTCAGTGACATAAAACTGATAGGAGCATTTAGACAGAGAATCAAGTCTATTAAGCTGAAAGCCTATTGAGAGTAACAACTTAACAAAAAACATTTCATTTGTTTGTTGGAGGTTTGGTAGGCGGTGTTATTTTAAGGATTGATTTTTTATAACAGAAGGATGCAAGGATCGACTTCAATGCTGGAAAGTTAATGATACCTATTGTAGGAGATCTTATTCAGGTTTATTTCCAAAGTCCAACACCTCACTTGGAAGCTCCTGAGGTCAAATAAAAGTACAAGTAGTAGGTACATAATGGAGCAGACTACAAGAAGCACATGCAATGGAACAGGCTGAAATGAATATATTGGAGCCAACTGAAGATTAAGTATAAAATTAGATTTTGTGAAGATTACAGACAAGCAAAATCTGAAGGACACACTATGTTATTATTTGGACGTTCGTGAGGAACAACCTGGAAAAATTAAAGAAAACCAATGAAATTTTGCTATAAAACCCCATTAATCTTCCTATTTCTAGGGCTAAACGATTTAAACTTAACAAGGAAATTAAGCAAATGGTAAACTGGCAAATCACAGAAACTTCAAAGAGCCCTTAATATAGTGCACATTTAGGTTTATCAAAAGAGGAGGAAGTATTTGAGTAGCTTTGCATGGAAGATATATTAATAAAGTAACCAGAAAATTTGGAAGGACATTTGTAGAGATTTGATAGACTACATTACCTGTGAAGTATAGATTTATGATTATCTTGTAGGAAAAAACCTTTGACAAAAGGGCCAACAAAATATACAGAATTCAGATATGCAAGAACAAGTTACCAGTTCAAAGTTCTACCACTTGAGTTGAATGTAAGTACAAGTGTGTTCACTGCAGCTGTTGGTAAATTATTGGGTACAAAATTATTATATCAAATGCAGGTTTACATTGATGGTTCGTAAATAGCTAGTTTAACAAGTCAAGAACGCTACGAATTGATAAAAGAGGTAGAGCGAGGCCAAGAAATGAATACACTAAGCAGATTCAGAAGAATATAGGTTGCAGTAGTTATTTGGAGATGAAGAGGCTTGCGCAGGATAGTGTAGTATGGAGAGCTGCAGCAAACCAGTCTCTGGACTGAGGACAACAACAACAATAAATGACGTGCTACATGTATTTTGAAGGCCCAAAGCCATAGCAAATATAAAAAGGTCCAAATTTTTGAAGGTGGAAGAGTGACTTTCTTAGTTCTAACGTTTCATTAGAAGGAATAATACCAGATCAAAGCAAAATTACAGCAGAACGCAATTTTCCTATACCATGTAACAGAAAACAGTTAAAATGGATCATAGGGCTATGCAACTTTTACCAGAGATTTATTCCAAAGGAGGCACGGAATAAAGAAGTCTTGAACTGACTGCTAAACAACCATATGGCATGCGAGTGGACAACAGAAAGCCAGTCAGCTTTCACATACTTAGACAAGAACTTACTCAAGCCAAGGCTTTATACCACCCAGAGTTAGACCTTGATGACATTTTGATGTAGAGTTTTAAAAGATTATGAGAAGTCATATTCCACTAAAGCATTAGCCATAGTATTGACACTCAAGAGATTTAATTTTTATTTAGCAAGTCACTATACCAAAACATACAGTAATGACAAAAATCCAAGCTTCCTACTCAGTTGTAAACTACTGTATGCACAGTTAGCCCATTGGCCATTATAGCTACCAATTGCAGATACACAGTTTTAAAATAATTTGCATGAAAGGAGAACACAACATAGTCACAGAACCATCATCACATTTATCAGAAGGAAGAGAACAATCATCTTTGAGAAAGGAATAGATTGGAGATGTAAAATTTATCCCAATTACTTTATGGGCATGTGTAAAAATATGTCAGACGCAAGATGCAAATCCCACCTGGTAGAAAGGAGAGCAAAATCTGAACACGTGGGGCGTGAGGTCTCCACAGTACATCGATGTTGTCGCCAGTGGTCGGCAGAAGGTGCACGTGCCCGTCGACCTGGGACCGGACCGCAGCGACGCACGGATGCACGCCAAGACCGTAGGATCCTACGCAGTGCCGTAGGGGACCGCACCGCCACTTCCCAGCAAATTAGGGACACTGTTGCTCCTGGGGTATCAGCGAGGACCATTCGCAACCGTCTCCATGAAGCTGGGCTACGGTCCCGCACACCGTTAGGCCGTCTTCCGCTCACGCCCCAACATCGTGCAGCCCGCCTCCAGTGGTGTCGTGACAGGCGTGAATGGAGGGACGAATGGAGACGTGTCGTCTTCAGCGATGAGAGTCGCTTCTGCCTTGGTGCCAATGATGGTCGTATGCGTGTTTGGCGCCGTGCAGGTGAGCGCCACAATCAGGACTGCATACGACCGAGGCACACAGGGCCAACACCCGGCATCATGGTGTGGGGAGCGATCTCCTACACTGGCCGTACACCTCTGGTGATCGTCGAGGGGACACTGAATAGTGCACGGTACATCCAAACCGTCATCGAACCCATCGTTCTACCATTCCTAGACCGGCAAGGGAACTTGCTGTTCCAACAGGACAATGCACGTCCGCATGTATCCCGTGCCACCCAACGTGCTCTAGAAGGTGTAAGTCAACTACCCTGGCCAGCAAGATCTCCAGATCTGTCCCCCATTGAGCATGTTTGGGACTGGATGAAGCGTCGTCTCACGCGGTCTCTACGTCCAGCACGAACGCTGGTCCAACTGAGGCGCCAGGTGGAAATGGCATGGCAAGCCATTCCACAGGACTACATCCAGCATCTCTACGATCGTCTCCATGGGAGAATAGCAGCCTGCATTGCTGCGAAAGGTGGATATACACTGTACTAGTGCCGACATTGTGCATGCTCTGTTGCCTGTGTCTATGTGCCTGTGGTTCTGTCAGTGTGATCATGTGATGTATCTGACCCCAGGAATGTGTCAATAAAGTTTCCCCTTCCTGGGACAATGAATTCACGGTGCTCTTATTTCAATTTCCAGGAGTGTAGTTCAGGCGCATCTCAAGATTGGTGCATCATGCATGAAGTGATGGATGACTAAGCTCCATTCTGAGATATAGTCTGAGCACAGGCTACACGTGGTATGTCATCATGGACCACTGCAAACTATCTGCTTGTAGCAGGACTAAGAACACATGTGAATCTGGCCAGGCTACTACTGACACCACAGCACCACCAAGCATGGCTACTCAGGTTTTGTGAAAGAGTGGAATAAAGCTCTGTTATCTCCAATGATAAGAGTAGTTTTTCTCTGTGTATGGTTCATAGACATAAACATGAATGGCGTAGACCCCATGAGCTGCCTATTTCAGAGTGCATTCACCCATAACACATAGGTTTCATCCAAGGCTTTATGGTGTGCTGGGGAGGGGACATCAGTTATAACTCACAGTTACATTTTGTGTTTATACAGGGTAAAGTCACCAGCACCTGCTACACTCCATAGGCTGTTGTCCCCATGCTACTGTCACTTCTTTGACAGATAGATGATATGTGCTTTCAGCAGGCCAGTGCATGTCCACATATGGACACTGCTACAGAATATGCTCTTCATGCTGTACAACAGGCACCTTGGCCATCAACACAGCCAGACCTCTCACAAATTGAACATGCATGGAACATGATAAAGCAGGAACTTACTCGATCTCCAGGGCCTCCAAGAACCATTGACAATTGCAAAAATAAAAAAAATAAAAATAAAAAATAAAAAATGCTTGGGACAATCTATTGCAGGACGCCGTTTGGTACCTTTACGATCGTTTGCATATGAGAAAGCATGCCAGCGTTGCAGCCAGAGGGGTGGGGGCTGTACACTGTATTTCGTCTCAGTTTATTATCATGTACTCCCACAATGATGAATTACCTGTCATTTCACTTGCCAGAAAAATGATGTTGTCTTGAGGGTGTTACATTTTATTCTAGCATTGTATACAGAATAAAGGACACAATCAACAAACTGATTAAGAGATTTCATGTCAGTTAATTTGTGAATCTTTTAAAACCAGATGCATTATAATCAGATAACGGAATTCAGTTCATATGAGATCGATAGCGCCATTTTTAGCAGATTCAGGGATTACCCAAATTCAATCCAGATGGCAACCCATCAGGACACGTTTTTGTAAATGTATTCAGTTTATGATACTATACAACCTAAAAAGAAAAAGACTATGGTTTGACTGTCTAAATCAGTTGCAAGTCATCGTGAACGATCAATCTCTCCCAGTTATCTACACATTTCGAACCAAAGGCACTAATGTTTGGGAACAATTAACGAAATAAATGGTCACAACATATATCTCAATATGACTGCGCTAAAATTCAGTGAGAAGAGAATGTCAGACAAACAGTTATTACACAGTCAAACCAAGCAAAACTATGGAAGAAAGAAAGAGAAATAATACACTATCAAAAACTATGAGGCTAGAGATTTAATTCTCATAAAAAATCATTCAAAATCATTAGTGATAGGTAAATGTGTAATAAATGGGAAATTTTACACACTGGACCATAAAGAACTATTTCTGTAAGTCGTGCTGGAGTGGGTGTGGTATGATACCCGAATTCAGGATGCATAACTGGCTTATATGATTGCGACGATTTAAAATAATTTTACAGCTAGACAAACAGAGAATGAGAATGAATCAGCAAGCAGAAGATATGATGCTACACAAACTTATGTGTAACATCTTTATATTTTTCCCTTTTTTGTTATTAGAGATGTGTGTCTGTAGCCTATATGCTATATTTATATTGTGTGCACTAAAAAGTGCTCAGATTCTAATCATAGAATATGTTTCATTAATGCAAGACGTTTGTAAATACCCAAAAAAGATACATTTTGCTGTGATTAAAATATGGCTTTAGGCAATATGGTCCACCTCCATAGCTCAGTGGCCAGAGTTTCTGGCTGCAATGTAGAGGACATGGGTTCGAACTGACATACTGCTATGGATTTTTCCTTGGTGGGAGGAGTGAAGCAGGGTGCACTCAGCTTCGTGATTTCAATTGAGTTGATACTTGAGTGAGAAGTAGCAGCTCCCATGATTACAAAGCTGACATAGGCCGGGGCCGGCACTAGGGGGATCGTGTGGGGTAAAAGTACCCTGGGGCCAGGGTCTTGAAGGGGTTAAATAGAAAACGAATGCAAATTTTAAAATTTGATTTTGAATTAAAGGGTTGAGCACTGGAATCCCTTCCTGAACCTGCTGGATCATTTAAAAATCATGCTCTGTAACATATTCCCATGCTAGACACAAGATTGGCAAGAAGTTTTTATGGTATAGCATCCATTCCTCGACAGTGTTGTTAGCAACGGCTGGATGGTCATTGGTGCTTATGGACATGCTGAAATATGTCTCCCAAATCCACCCCTTGGGTTTTGCATTAGGAGAATGGGCAGATCAGTCCATTCGCCAAATATCCTCTCATTCCAAGAGTTCATACACCTGTAGTGTTCGATGTGATCATACACTGCATTCCACAAAAACGAAGTCACAGCCAGATGCACCTATCAAAAGACATGCATGGGGAAGCAGTGCAGTGTGAAAATATCGCTGAGAGGTGAGTCTATTTTGTACAAAAAGTTGGTCATTATGGCCATGAAACATTATGCCTCTCCACACCATAACACCAGGACCACCAAAACGATCATGTTAGACAATAATCATGGGTGCTTTAAATGTTCTGAACTCTAGCTATATGAGGGTACATACAGCATTGGCATGGCATCTTTTGAGGGATGCATTCTGCTATGACTTCATTTTATAGACAATACATCGCCACATCGAACTGTATAGGTGGAGGAGCTCCTGGAATGACAGTATATTCGGCGAATTGGATGGCTGCCCATTCCCTAAATTACATCCCACTGAATACATATGGGGTGCATTGGGAAGACGTATTACAACACATTCACGTGCACCAACGACCATCCAGCAATAGTCAACCGCATTGGTGGAGGAATAGAACGTCCTATCATAAGAAATCCTTACCAACTTTGTGGATGGCATGGGAGCACATTGTAGAGCATGCATTGCTATCTGCAGTTATCATCCACCATAACAAAGGCATTTCCTGCCTATTTTAATGTCCAGGGAACCATCATAAACACGAACAGTGACCACATCGTGTAAAATTACATTCATCCTTAAGTTTTGCAGACCAGTGTATTTGAAATCATTTCAACATGTCTTGATCTCTTCAATGTGGCACAGAGTATTAGGACATATATATATATATATATATATATATATATATATATATATATATATATATTAAAAACAAAGATTCCAAGACTTACCAAGCGGGAAAGCGCCGGTAGATAGGCACAATAAATAAAACACACAAACACACACACAGAATTTCTAGCTTTCGCGACCGGCGGTTGCTCCTTCAGGAAAGAGGGAAGGAGAGGGAAAGACGAAAGGATAAGGGTTTTAAGGGAGAGGGTAAGGAGTCATTCCAGTCCCGGGAGCAGAAAGACTTCCCTTAGGGGGAGAAAAGGACAGGTGTACACTCGCACACACACACACACATATCCATCCGCACATACACAGACACAAGCAGACATTTGTTGTATAGGCAAAGAGTTCGGGCAGAGATGTCAGTCGAGGCGGAAGTACAGAGGCAAAGAAGTTGTTGAAAGACAGGTGAGGTATGAGCGGCGGCAACTTGAAATTAGTCGAGGGTTGAGGCCTGGCGGATATCGAGGATATACTGAAGGGCGAGTTCCCATCTCCGGAGTTCGGATAGGTTGGTGTTGATGGGAAGTATCCAGATAACCCGGACGGTGTAACACTGTGCCAAGATGTGCTGGCCGTGCACCAAGGCATGTTTAGCCACAGGGTGATCCTCATTACCAACAAACACTGTCTGCCTGTGTCCATTCATGCGAATGGACAGTTTGTTGCTGGTCATTCCCACATAGAAAGCGTCACAGTGTAGGCAGGTCAGTTGGTAAATCACGTGGATGCTTTCACACGTGGCTCTGCCTTTGATCGTGTACACCTTCCGGGTTGCAGGACTGAAGTAGGTGGTGGTGGGAGGGTGCATAGGACAGGTTTTACACTGGGGGCGGTTACAAGGGTAGGAGCCAGAGGGTAGGGAAGGTGGTTTGGGGATTTCATAGGGATGAACCAAGAGGTTACGAAGGTTAGGTGGATGGCGTAAAGACACTCTTGGTGGAGTGGGGAGGATTGACACTATATATATTTGACCAATGAAACTGTGTCACGCCAACATATGGTCGAAGTGCCCTCCGTTTGCATCAATACCCGTTTGCAGATGGGTAACGAGAGAGTGTTGCACAGACTATAAAGTTTCTAATAGATATTGCTGCACACGCCACAGTAATACAATGTTGCATATCCTCTACTGTCGTAGATACACTCTGTCTCTCACTGCACCCCAGAGAAAAAAGTCTAGTGGCGTCAAGTCGGGGGACCATGCTGGCCATCGCACAATACCTCCCCACCCTGTCCACCAACTTGGAAATTGTAGCATCTAGAACGTCTCTGACAACTTTTGCATTGTATGCAGGACATCTGTGATGTTAGAACCATGTTCCACAGCAAAAATAGGGACTTACAATACAATTAGCAATGATGCCCCATCAAACACTGACACTCCACTGTCGTGAGCAACTTGGCGAATCCAGTGGGGATTTTGCACGTACCAGTAGTGCATGTTCCGCAGATTCTCATTACCATGATATGTAAATGAAGCCTCGTCCGTAAACAACGTAATGCTTAGGAACACTGGATTACCTCGCAACTGTTTAAGTGTATAACGACAAAATGCAATGCAGGATTCAAAGTCATTCCCGTACAGTTCTTGGTATAGTGATATATGGAACGAATGAAACCGATGCCGATGCAAGATTCTGCACGCACTACTGTGGCTTATTCCTACACCTCGTTCAATTTCTTGTACACCCACCTGAGGATTGTGCGCTACAACAGCCAGAACAGCAATTTCGTTTCCATTGCCAGTCGCTGGCGTTATACATCGACGTTTTCTGGGAGCCCAACATCCTGTTTCCATGAGTGTCTTGCACAAGGTGCCAGTGGTTTGGCATGACGGACATCACTGATCTGGGTAGCGTTTAGCATACAGTGTCACAGCTGCGATTTGCATTTCTGTGACATACGCCATAAATTAACTGGATGAAGCGTCGTCTCACGCGGTCTGCACGTCCAGCACGAACGCTGGTCCAACTGAGGCGCCAGGTGGAAATGGCATGGCAAGCCGTTCCACAGGACTTCATGCAGCATCTCTACGATCGTCTCCATGGGAGAATAGCAGCCTGCATTGCTGCGAAAGGTGGATATACACTGTACTAGTGCCGACATTGTGCATGCTCTGTTGCCTGTGTCTATGTGCCTGTGGTTCTGTCAGTGTGATCATGTGATATATCTGACCCCAGGAATGTGTCAATAATGTTTCCCCTTCCTGGGACAATGAATTCACGGTGTTCTTATTTCAATTTCCAGGAGTGTGTATTTATGTCGATGTATAGTTGGTTTGTTTTGTAAATATTATTTGTATATTTACGCTGGGTCATGCCTAGGGAAAACTTTGCTATCGAACGATAACATCGATAGGTTGTGTTGAGAACCAAAGTGTTTAGGATCTTTGGTAGTGTTAACTTGCCGCGTGGAGCGCGGGCTGAACTGAGTCAGGCTGGGGTAGGGTGGTGGAGCAGGTGGTTTGAGTGTCGCTCCTGCGAGTTGCCGCGCATCCAGGGTTTGGCAGCATGTAATTGCGCTCGACTTGCTGTGATAGTTTCTGGCACGGTGTCGCGGACGGGAAACATTAGCAGGCACACATCAAGAGCCCATTTTGCGTGGTGACCGTGTCGAGAAGAAGGTGTGCCAACATCCGGCTCCTGCAACAGCTACGGCCGACAATAAGTGATTGTCGCCACCTCCTCGATCGACGACTTCAAACCTGCAATCAACCAACAAGGAAGACTGAAAGCACACAAAGTTTTAGAACTGTATGGCATACCTCAGTTTTCAAACTATTCCATTAGCATCACTAAAATACAGCAACATAGCATGAACCTTTGTTGCTTATTGTCCCAATTGCATTACAAAGCAGAGTCCCTTCCTTTTCCGAAATGAACTCGAGTGTCGTTGAAATTCAAACGCCGGCATTAAAGTAATATCATTCGATTTCACTGCTTTAATTTCAAAGTTCAGTTAAGGTATTCATAGCTGGCTACAATATTTAGATTACACAAGCACAAATTAAGAGTGCGAGTTTTTTTACCATATTTTAGCTTACCTGTGACTGCAGCTCAGCTTGGTACGTACTAAATTTTGCTATTGTTAATTGTGCAGAATCATTTAATTCAAGTTCAATGTTAAATCTCTTATTTCTAAATTGCGTAGATTCAAGTAGCTTTTGAAATGATTGTTGAGGTAGCCCAAGACTGACCTTATTTTATTGAATTTCATAGTGCTTCAGAGACAAAGTTCACTATTAACTTCAGTCACTAAATAAACTTTCAATTTTGCGGTTTTATTAATTCTTTTGCTAAATTAAGTCAGAGTGTAGCGAAATTTATTACTTCTGACAAACATTCAGTTTTCACACAACATGTGTCAACATCCAGTTGCCATGCTTTTAGTGCTACTTATATGTGCAATAGCCTTTCTTTTCAGTTATTATAGTAGTTGTCCATAGGACTGGCGACCGTAATTTTCCTCAAATCTCAAATATCTAATTAACGCCAGTTAATTGTTAATGTAACGACTGCACATTTACTTTCTTTATTATCCTTACCCTTTTTCAAAATTAGTTTCCACCAGTTGCATTTGCATTTTTCCTTTCATTTAGATGTAACCCTTTCCTCCCTCTTTAACGACAGATTAACTTCGGTGACGATTGCTTTTCCCAAATTTCCATTAGGTACACGCAGTTTAATTTTTACTGTCATTAAGGTCTATAAGTGAGGGGGAGGCTACAGTATAAGGTTGATGCTTCAATCCTCGGTTGAGGGAAATGTGTTTTATTTGGTAAATGTAGTCCAGGTGGTACAATATCTTGCATCTTAATAGTCAACAGCGATTGCAGTGGGTCCTCCAGAAAACATTTGCACTTACGTACTACAATTGTAGAAATGGAAGATTGGTCAGCTTTGAAAGAAGCCCTCTCCACATTGTGGGCGTGAATTTATTTGCACCACTTCATCTGCTAGATTCGAAACCTTGTTAAGGTGTATTTCATTTTGTTAGGGCCTAGTGTTACTGGTAGGACTAGCAACGTGCTTTACGAATAATGTCCGAACTTGGTTACTATTTGTATGTGGTATCACCATGGTCCCACTAATTATGCCTTTCAACATTGAGTCTGGTAACCATGTGCTGATTAGTACATATCTCAATGCATTATTACTATTATTATTATTATTATTATTCTATTGGTGGGATTGTGGAAACATGACATCTATTACCGTTTGGGAAACAGTGTATTTCGACACTGAACATTCCACAATTAGCGGTGTCAGGATGGATCAAGCAAAACAATATCTGTCAGAGGGGTAATGCACTGTAGGTGGAGCAGCACATATGACTGATCGTGTATTTATACTGTATGCGTTGTTCACCAGACAGCGACTAGTTGCGAGCAGAGTAACACACACTTGGCAGACTCCAATTTACATGCGTACTTGTATCGAATTCATATTGTAAACGTCTAAACCAGTGTGCAGACATATAGCATACACAAACGATGAATATATGGATATGTTTCTGGTCTGTGGTGCATCTGATAACTGGGCTGGTGTTGCCACTCATGAATATGCTGCTAGATATCTTCGTTGACGCCATCCAGACAAAAATATATTTCATCGTTCTGGAGCTGCGCCTTTGGGAGTCAGGTTCTCTCCTTCCACCATCTCGTGGCCGAGGTCGTCCATGGACTTGCAATATTCCAAATACTGTGGAAGCTATTGTGGCTGTCATACACTAAGAACCTCACCAATGTACACTTAGCATAGCAAGGGAGCTCTGTGTCTTGCAACACACGGCTGTTAACGTTAACGTTAACACTGATTAGGAATACATTGTCTTGTATGCACATGCTGAACAAATGAAACAAATCTTTATTACTTAGGGGAACAGAAGCATCCAAATATAATTTCATTTTATTTTGTTTCACTCACAACTGAACTAAAAGTTCATGCGTTGCCTGTATGCTGTAGCAGTAGATTTCTGAGATGCAGAATGCGAAGTTTGGCTTGTACAGCTATTAATGGTTTTACCATAACTGTATGCGCTTATTGACAGCTTTGCTGCGACCGTGCATTCACTCAGTGCTGACTGTTGCCTGATGTGAGCCTTGCTTGCCACGAAGTAAACACTAAGGACAAGACTTCCTCAAAGAATTTTGAATCACATGTCGTATACCACTTCTATGTTTACTTTTCTGTCAATACTGTCATGTACTTTAGACAAGTGTTTTGTACACTACGAACAGCAGAAATGCATGGAGCCTCAAAATCAACCTCTGTTGAGGCCACAATACTTTGAGATTCCGCAATAAGCAGAACCGTTTTTAGATCAGGATTGGGCGAAAGTCTGTGTCTGATACATTATGTGTGACTGAATAATGTAACATGACATCACTATAATTGATACCGCAAGAACACTTAAACTTACAATGCCTTGTCAGCCCTCTGAGTTCAGCAATCCACTGTTTAATGTTTGAGCAAGCTGTTGCTTGAGACAAAAGTATTTAAATCTTGCTGCTGCGACATATTCGTCTAGCAGCCTAATGAGGCCGTTGTACTTGGCTAGTGTCTGGACACAGTTTAACACACAGATGGAAGACATCGAGACCGACCGTCGACGAAAAGAAAGCATTGCACTCTACACTTGTTAAGCTATATGCAGCAAAATGGACCTCCAATTGCGCCGGATATTCTGACCATTCTTCTTCGTTGCTATGATATGGACCAAAGTTAGGTGCAGCAATCTATGGCAGCACTGCTCGGCGAAAGAGTAGTGATGTCAGTTGCTGAACACTGAGTAGCAGGTGCCAGTCTGCTGTCCCTGAAGCTGAGTAATTTCTGTTAGAGACATTTCCTGTGGCGACTCAGACTTAATGAAACACTTGATATGATATACACAAATCAAGAACAGAAAACTGGCAACTCCGGGCAGTGAAAGTACGACTAAAATCGCATACAGTAACCATGCTCCAGGCAAGGCTAGTCTATTTTTGACCAGAATCATCGCTAGTTTTTGTGCTAGACGAAAATATACTCTCTAGTACAATGGTGGGTTCTTTGCTTTGCTCTGGGAGGGGATTGGGTGGAACTATAACACATATAATATTAGTTATCTTTATTACAGTAATGATATGAAGATTTCCTTAACTTGGTACAATCCATTTTCACAAGAGTGTTCTGAGAATTTACAACTGTCTCCGAATATTGAAGTATCAGTTGATACAGACAAATTTACAAGACTCTTCACATGAAGTGTAAGGGACATACTGTACACATTAGAGTTCTGACGAAGACGTTAATACACTGGAAGCCTATCTGGGATGATGCAGCAAACTGGGACAAGCGTTCCTCTGCTCAGCCATAACAAGGCCATCGATTGCGGTGGCGTTGTCAAGCTCTGGGAGGCATGGCTATGCAGTGTTGTCCATTTTTTGGTGCAGCATGCAATGAATATACTTTTTGACGGTTTCATTGTGAATTACAAATCCGTCTCTGGCACCTTTTTCTTTGGACGATACAACAACAAATGGTTCAAATGGCTCTGAGCACTATGGGACTTAACATCTATGGTCATCAGTCCCCTAGAACTTAGAACTACTTAAACCTAACTAATCTAAGGACAGCACACAACACCAAGCCATCATGAGGCAGAGAAACTCCCTGACCCCGCCGGGAATCGAACCCGGGAACCCGGGCATGGGAAGCGAGAACGCTACCGCACGACCACGAGATGTGGGCGATACAACAACAAATAAGGTTGGCAATTGCAGGTGCAGACGCAGTACTGAAGGGCAACCTCAAAAATTTAAATAACTCCACGTGGATGTTGATCAGAAAAACTTGTTGCAACTGTGCATTCAAGAGGAGCTGAAAATAATTGTCACAAAGATCAGCCTTGGAAAAGAAGCGCCCTGTACCAAGTTTGTCCACGAGTTCCTCAGACCATGACAAAAGAAAAGAATAAATCACAATCGATTTACTGTTGCCTTGAAATCTGCACATAAGAGTAACCTGCCTGAAGGTGATGCCCACTAACTGGCTCCTACAGCGGATATCACACCATTGTTCTATTCTGCTAAGATTCTGTGCCACATGATCTCTGAAAGCATGAGGAACAGGTAGTATTCTGCAAAACCGTTGCTGCACTTTGCATTTAATGAAAACATGAGTCTCAGACTTATTAGTTAATGCCTAGGCCATCGTGAAAATGCCACTAAATTCATCACACAGTTTAGCAACCTTGTTGGTTGGTTGGATGATTTTGGGGAAGGGACCATGGGGTTGGGGAAGGATGAGGAAGGAAGTCAGCTGTGCCCTTTCAAAGGAACCATCACGGCATTTGCCTGAAGTGATTTAGGGAAATCATGGAAAACCTAAATCAGAATGGCCGGACGTGGGTTTGAACCGTGGTCCTCGCAAATGCGAGTCCAGTGTGCTAACTGCTACACCACCTCGCTCAGTAGCAACTTTGTCCATAGGCATAGAAGAGTTCACAGACAGAACATTGTCTTGAATGGACAAACTAAAAAAGATCAAAAGAGTCCATGCCAAAAAGCTTTTTATTTTCAGGTAAGCACAATACTGTGAATGAAACTATCTTGGTAACTTTACGAAAGCTGCAAACACATAACACAGGAATATATGTCCAGTGTAAGCAGACAGATTTGCCTGTGACTTGTGTAGCTAAGGCTCACCTAATAATTCTTAAGAGCTTTCATTCACTGTCACTGATGTACCAATATCCAGCTGCATGCGTATTATGCGATTGGCAATCTGAAGAGAGACAGACAACTAATTTGCTGTGTGTAAGAAGTACGTGACTTTTTCGCTGTTGCTTTTATTTTGCACTGCGTAGCACTACATACATTACTTGGCGTGCAAAAATTGCATTAACATTCATGGACTGAGACTTTAGACAATGTGCGAAGTGTACGTTGAACTTGTATTTCTGTAAACAAATTGCTTGAACATGACCTTACTTGTCACAATGATAACACTTAGAGTCACGGCAGGGACATGTCTGGCACTTATGTGCTGTGAAACACTGATAGCAAGGTCGAATGCCATTGGTCTGCTGCCTAGCATGTTGGTTCTATTGATGTCTCTGCCCTGGCTGAAAATTTATGTGCTGCATTGTGTGAACTATGGGTACAACATATTTATCACTACTGCCTGTATGGCACAAAGAAGCACTGGAATCAAAATCCACTGTTGCACTGTCTTACAAGTCCTGACACTCCACTAACTGCAAAAGCTGTTGCAAACTAGAATCAGGATGAGAACCTTTTCACGTATGTGAGGATGTGACACGTTTTGAATAATGTCATCCCTGATCATGGTATCACTGTAATAACATCCACACTCATACTTAAATATGCAATGGCGTGTAAGCCCTTGTAGTGTGCCACTCACTGCTCATGAGTCTGATTAGGCTACATTTGCAGATGAAAGAATTTGTAAAATGCCAGACGCGGTGGCCGAGCGAAAATAAGATTGCCTGCTCCTACCTTCTATGTCATTCACTGTGAAGTGTGGATTGAGCTGTGCTCAGTAATCGAACAATTCCTCATATGTTGAATCAAATGCACAGAATGATGGAGAAGAAACAGGCACTGCTGGCTGTGCTGCAGTTGGTGGGGACGGCAGTGGTGTGTTTACTTGTGCAGTGAGCAGTCTTGTCATCATTTCCATCAAATTCTGCATATGCTGCTCCTGAAACTGAACAATCTGTGTTACTGACAGTTCTTTTGGAGGACTAGAGATGGTCAATATATGCACCAAAAATTACAAAACAGGACATGGTATGCACAACTAAAAACCATGAATGTTAGCCTCAATATGTACAAGCAAAACAGTCATTTGAAGGCCACCTTCTGAAACAGAAAAGCACAGGAACGGAAGAACTGTAAAAAATCACAGTTCTGAAGAGAAAGTATTAGTGGTTCCAGGTGGGTTATATGGCGAGAATTAGAAGCAAACTGGAACACTCATGGGCACAGTCTCATCGCCAGTTATTGGGTATGTCTAGGAGTGGATGTCGAGGAATAGAGGGGTTCAGAGACAGAGGGCAATTTATGAGAAACACATGTAATATGTTCTTAATTCTTCAATTCAGCTAGTCCATTTGTTTTCCGATAGTTCCTTGACACAAGCAAGTTTGTCGTAGGTAGTCACAGAGAGAGGTGAGGCTAAGTAGCAGGCTTCGAATGCGCCAAGGTTATTCTGATATCCGACAGAGCTGGCATTGGTATTGCGTCTTCTTAAGCCAGCTCTGTGGTGGTGCTGGCCTAGAATGCTGCAGAGGATGTGTTTTCGAACTGGCCTTGGATTGGCGGGCAGTCACGAGAGTTACTGCCAACTCCTTCATACTGATAGCCCGGCGTGGTATCGATAGTGTACAACACCACATATGTATTTGAAACTCACAAGAAGAGCTTAGCACATAGCTATATCATTAATTTAAAAGAATCACCTGCGGCAGTTGAAGTCCGAGTTTGGTGACCCAATGATCAACCCCCCATGAACCATGGACCTTGCCGTTGGTGGGGAGGCTTGCGTGCCTCAGCGATACAGATGGCCGTACCGTAGGTGCAACCACAACGGAGGGGTATCTGTTGAGAGGCCAGACAAACGTGTGGTTCCTGAAGAGGGGCAGCAGCCTTTTCAGTAGTTGCAGGGGCAACAGTCTGGATGGTTGACTGATCTGGCCTTGCAACATTAACCAAAACGGCGTTGCTGTGCTGGTACTGCGAACGGCTGAAAGCAAGGGGAAACTACAGCCGTAATTTTTCCCAAGGACATGCAGCTTTACTGTATGACTAAATGATGATGGCATCCTCTTGGGTAAAATATTCCGGAGGTAAAATAGTCCCCCATTCCGATCTCCGGGCGGGGACTACTCAGGAGGATGTCGTTATCAGGAGAAAGAAAACTTGCGTTCTACGGATCGGAGCGTGGAATGTCAGATCCCTTAATCGGGCAGGTAGGTTAGAAAATTTAAAAAGGGAAATGGATAGGTTAAAGTTAGATATAGTGGGAATTAGTGAAGTTCGGTGGCAGGAGGAACAAGACTTCTGGTCAGGTGATTACAGGGTTATAAACACAAAATCAAATAGGGGTAATGCAGGAGTAGGTTTAATAATGAATAGGAAAATAGGAATGCGGGTAAGCTACTACAAACAGCATAGTGAACGCATTATTGTGGCCAAGATAGATACTAAGCCCACACCTACTACAGTAGTACAAGTTTATATGCCAACTAGCTCTGCAGATGACGAAGAAATTGAAGAAATGTACGATGAAATAAAAGAAATTATTCAGATAGTGAAGGGAGACGAAAATTTAATAGTAATGGGTGACTGGAATTCGAGTGTAGGAAAAGGGAGAGAAGGAAACATAGTAGGTGAATATGGATTGGGGCTAAGAAATGAAAGAGGAAGCCGCCTAGTAGAATTTTGTACAGAGCACAACTTAGTCATAGGTAACACTTGGTTTAAGAATCATGAAAGAAGGTTGTATACGTGGCAGAACCCTGGAGATACTAAAAGGTATCAGATAGATTATATAATGGTAAGACAGAGATTTAGGAACCAGGTTTTAAGTTGTAAGACATTTCCAGGGGCAGATGTGGACTCTGACCACAATCTATTGGTTATGACCTGTAGATTAAAACTGAAGAAACTGCAAAAATGTGGGAAATTAAGGAGATGGGACCTGGATAAACTGAAAGAACCAGAGGTTGTACAGAGTTTCAGGGAGAGCATAAGGGAACAATTGACAGGAATAGGGGAAAGAAATACAGTAGAAGAAGAATGGGTAGCTCTGAGGGATGAAGTAGTGAAGGCAGCAGAGGATCAAGTAGGTAAAAAGACGAGGGCTGCTAGAAATCCTTGGGTAACAGAAGAAATATTGAATTTAATTGATGAAAGGAGAAAATATAAAAATGCAGTAAATGAAGCAGGCAAAAAGGAATACAAACGTCTCAAAAATGAGATCGAGAGGAAGTGCAAAATGGCTAAACAGGGATGGCTAGAGGATAAATGTAAGGATGTAGAGGCTTATCTCACTAGGGGTAAGATAGATACTGCCTACAGGAAAATTAAAGAGACCTTTGGAGAGAAGAGAACCACGTGTATGAATATCAAGAGCTCAGATGGCAACCCAGTTCTAAGCAAAGAAGGGAAGGCAGAAAGGTGGAAGGAGTATATAGAAGGTTTATACAAGGGTGATGTACTTGAGGACAATATTATGGAAATGGAAGAGGATGTAGATGAAGATGAAATGGGAGATACGATACTGCGTGAAGAGTTTGACAGAGCACTGAAAGACCTGAGTCGGAACAAGGCCCCCGGAGTAGACAACATTCCATTAGAACTACTGACGGCCTTGGGAGAGCCAGTCATGACAAAACTCTACCAGCTGGTGAGCAAGATGTATGAGACAGGCCAAATACCCTCAGACTTCAAGAAGAATATAATAATTCCAATCCCAAAGAAAGCAGGTGCTGACAGATGTGAAAATTACCGAACTATCAATTTAATAATTCACAGCTGCAAAATACTAACGCGAATTCTTTACAGACGAATGGAAAAACTGGTAGATGCGGACCTCGGGGAGGATCAGTTTGGATTCCGTAGAAATGTTAGAACACGTGAGGCAATACTGACCTTACGACTTATCTTAGAAGAAAGATTAAGAAAAGGCAAACCTACGTTTCTAGCATTTGTAGACTTAGAGAAAGCTTTTGACAATGTTGACTGGAATACTCTTTTTCAAATTCTAAAGGTGGCAGGGGTAAAATACAGGGAGCGAAAGGCTATTTACAATTTGTACAGAAACCAGATGGCAGTCATAAGAGTCGAGGGACATGAAAGGGAAGCAGTGGTTGGGAAAGGAGTGAGACAGGGTTGTAGCCTCTCCCCGACGTTATTCAATCTGTATATTGAGCAAGCAGTAAAGGAAACAAAAGAAAAATTTGGAGTAGGTATTAAAATTCATGGAGACGAAGTAAAAACTTTGAGGTTCGCCGATGACATTGTAATTCTGTCAGAGACGGCAAAGGACTTGGAAGAGCAGTTGAACGGAATGGACAGTGTCTTGAAAGGAGGATATAAGATGAACATCAACAAAAGCAAAACGAGGATAATGGAATGTAGTCAAATTAAATCGGGTGATGCTGAGGGAATTAGATTAGGAAATGAGACACTTAAAGTAGTAAAGGAGTTTTGCTATTTAGGAAGTAAAATGACTGATGATGGTCGAAGTAGAGAGGATATAAAATGTAGACTGGCAATGGCAAGGAAAGCGTTTCTGAAGAAGAGAAATTTGTTAACATCGAGTATTGATTTAAGTGTGAGGATGTCATTTCTGAAAGTATTTGTATGGAGTGTAGCCATGTATGGAAGTGAAACATGGACGATAACTAGTTTGGACAAGAAGAGAATAGAAGCTTTCGAAATGTGGTGCTACAGAAGAATACTGAAGATAAGGTGGATAGATCACGTAACTAATGAGGAGGTATTGAATAGGATTGGGGAGAAGAGAAGTTTGTGGCACAACTTGACTAGAAGAAGGGATCGGTTGGTAGGACATGTTTTGAGGCATCAAGGGATCACAAATTTAGCATTGGAGGGCAGTGTGGAGGGTAAAAATCGTAGAGGGAGACCGAGAGATGAGTACACTAAGCAGATTCAGAAGGATGTAGGTTGTAGTAGGTACTGGGAGATGAAGAAGCTTGCACAAGATAGAGTAGCATGGAGAGCTGCATCAAACCAGTCTCAGGACTGAAGACCACAACAACAACAACAAACATGATCAACGACTTCGCAAAATTGTAATTTCGTATTTAAAAAAGACATTTTATTCTGTTGTAACTGTTTACCTAAACGAAAACTCCAGTACATTTACTGGCGTAAATTATTATTGTTACTAAAGTGATGTAGGCTATAACTATTAATGTAAGCAAATTATTATTGTTATATTAAAACATGTTATATATATTTACTGTTTCTATTATTGAAGCCTAGGCAACTGTGATAGCGTACATTAAAAATGAAAATGGCAGCAAATTGTATTTGGGCGGGGGGGGGGGGGGGGGGGGAGAAACTAAATAACTGTAGCATCCTAATGAGAAACCGGCCCCGAACCTGTGCCTGATAAATATAATAGTGTCCTACCATTATTAGAGTTGAAGACTAAGGGCAGAGTGGCTGCACTGTCAATAACCTGTACGCTCACGGCCAATTTAAAGTCGGCTGTGGTATTATGACACTATGAGTGGACAAGAAGTTTACTAATTCATTCGTGTTACCCATATTTACACAAGTGTACTAATATTCTTGCTGTAATATAGTTACAAAGGTAATTTTAGTAAGAAAGCAAGTGAATTATTGATTGATAAATCACAAAAGACCAGTGTATTCAGAGAACCAAAACACCAACTTCCAAACCAGCAGAGTTCATACTACCAGTATATATTATTTGGACACTGTGTTTTGGCTCGTCCACTTCTTCATTTAGATAATTTGACCCAATTACGATTGACACACTCTCCCATCCCCACTCCCTCCCGACATAACTACTTGGATGTTACAAAAGAAAATAATTTTGCTACCAATGAACTAAACAGGAGTCGACTAAACAAAGACCCGATCCGATTTGTTTTGAATTGCGTTTAGCATTATTATGTTGGAAGAATCGACAGATTATTATTATTATTTTTACTACAGTGTACCGTCATGACTAGTCCCATAAACTCAAACCGTCTTCTATTGGGCCTTAGGGTGTAGCTCATAGAGAAGAAATATTTCTGCTCTATGGTGTAGCTTTGGCACACTGTACTGTGCATGGTCAGCTTATAGTGTATACGTAACCGGCTCTACAAACTCATCTTGCTGAGGAGACGAAATAATTATTGTCTGCGTTTCGGTATTCTGCGTTCTTGTAGACAAAATATACTGCAGCACTGACATACTGTAGAAGACCGAGCTTTGAGAGATTAGTACGTGACGACGCTGGAAAACCTCTAACTGTTGTTCCATTTGAATTCTATATTGTTTCTGTCATATCAAGGATGACAGTTGATTTGCTGGATGGATCTCCACCGCAAGAATTATGGAAAAAGTTGTTTTATATCTTAGCGCCACTTGGTGAGTTCAACAAGCGGCTACTGCTTACAGTAAAAGATATACAATATGCGGATAATTAACTTACGATCACACCTAATTTCAAAACAATACGAGTTGTTTGTCTGTTGTCAATAATTAACAAGTCTGCATTCCCTCCTTACGCTTCTTTTTAAACCACATTGCTCTGTATTGCTTCACTCGGAACCAGTGGCCTGTCCGCAATGGAAGGCGTACCTCAAAATGGCGCTAAAAAGAGCTGCCGAAATGTAAGGTTGTATTTTGTGACAGTATTTTGGTAACATGGCAACTCAGAAACCGGTAGAGTGGGTATCAGCATTAATAACAAGATTCGAGGAACAGGTATAGTAAATCAAATGCCTTCTAGCTTAGTTCTTTTAGCAAATTTAGTTGATATTAACGAATCTGAAAATCAATATCTTGCAGACAGCTTTTGTGAATGGGCTAGCCAGACCGGATGTTGTGGTGGGGATATGAAGGGATGAATGAAATATAACTGACGGTTGCATTGATGTTTAGCGGTTTGCTGTCATATTGGGAAAGAAGAATTACCTGTCATTCAAATGTTTCATAAATGTTGGTACTGACACGCCCATCAATGAAAATCGTGGCGCACGATGAAATCAATATCTGACGCATGTGTGAACTGGAAGAAACCAGAATGATAAATAATCCCAATGTTACGGTATGCAAATGATTGAATGACCGAATTGAAGCAAGACTCGTCGTGTCCTGTATATTAGAGAGCAGCGAGTATCAAACATCGAGTCAATCTTAAGAAGTGTACGCATACGCGTCCCGCACCTAGACCGCCAAGATAAATATTTTTGACATCAGTGTTTTTTTCCATATAGGTTTGAAACTATACTACATTCGTATCAGCAGAATAATGCGATGGTGACATAGAACCATTTGTTACCTGTAACTGGCCCATTTTCTATTGTAGTAGCTGAAATTCAATACTGACCTACGAATATTTCCAGAATATGATTATCGCAAATTAGCAAATTTTGATTAATGGTTTGAAGATTTAGCTATCTTGTTTTCCTGAACAAAAGCAATCATTCTTAACAGCGTGTTAGTTATTAGGAGCACCACATTAATGTGTCCCATTTTAAAATTTCCCACATGGCATTAAACCTCATAATTCATCCATCCATAAGACATATGAATGATGGGATGCCCCTTCTTTGAGATGACGTGTAACAATTAATTTCTGTACCACTTACTAATACATGAATCTGATGTCTTTTACAAAACATGGTTCATTGATGGAAAACTTCCATCATCTCTTCACATCCGTAGGCAGTGCTTTGATTGAATGGTAGATTTTTATTTTGGCCCATTTGTCAACACTGTGTACAGTGTGTGTAGCTGTAATATGGTGCAAATCAGTTTACACAAATATATTAATATTTAGCCAACATACTACAATTTAAATCCAAATAATTCACAAATATGACAATTCACAAGGTTACCATATTTTTCTGTAGTTTCATGTTTAGATCTTAAGTTATTTTGACACTTTTTCTCACAGATCACAACAGCACATGCATACAATATATCATTTTACGTTTATAAATAGTTTTATAGTTTTAATTTTGTTTTCAGGTATTCTTTCACACAGATATTTACAATACATACATACGGACTGCAAAACATATATTCTCTCTCTGTCTCTCTAACTCTCTCTCTCTCTCTCTCTCTCTCTCTCTCTCTCTCTCTCTCCACCTTAACATTCTTGTTGCATTAAATAATCCAGAAATATGAATTTTTAATGAATCCATAACTGTTTTATGTGGCACACATAGAAGTGAAAGATATATATTTTATGAATAAAATTCCATTGACAGCCTGTGTCTTTATTTTTCAATGTCTTTATTTTTCAGTGTCTTGATTTTTCAGGTTTTTATTTCCATTGCATTTTTCAGAGCAAAAGCTCCATTGCCAGAGTTCCCAAGTTTAACTTGAGACTTTCTGTCAAGACCTGACAAAGTAGACACTTTTACATGGTGAGAACCTGCTTCACTGTTTGTCCACACTTTGCCAGGTCTTGATGAAATGATGAAAAACCTCGAATAAAACTTGTTGTTTTCCTTCTGGAGTGTGTATTGGATATATAAACCTGAAGTACCAAAATAGAGATACTCAACAGACTTTTATTCATAACATACAACACTTACGAAGTGTACAGATTGTGTTCTCACCCTACTGGCCTGCAGACTGTGGCAGATACTTCAGTACCTGAAGATCTAAGTACTGAGGACCTCAGGTCTCCCGTGTCCTTTAAGACTATAGTGGGGATCACCTCTTGTATAATGTGGCTAAATTTATTGTCCATGGAGATGTGAGGCATCCATCCACTGCACATATGCAACATAATTTATCAATGCATTGACACATTTCATGTGTGCTGAAGTAGGCCCTACAGCCTTCAACATGTAGTCCATTATACCTTGCAGTTGGGCATAAAGCCGTGTGTGATGTAAGAGTATTCCATGTCTTAGGCCTACATTGTTTCAGAGTCAGGATAACCTTTTGTGTTGATGGGCTGTTGCTTAAGATTCATGAATGGATAAACAGAATATTTTGGGCTGAAATGTAACCATGTACATTCAGTATTTAATTGTTGAAATTTCCCTGTTTTAAAGTCATGAAATGGAAATCAGTATTCCAGAATCTCAATGTATGTATACCAATAACCTTTTAAATAGAAGAAACTTTTTGTAACTCCACTTGTTTTTTCACATTGAAGTTTATGCATATATTTCAACGAATTTTAAGCCAAATATTGTCTAATAGTAGGTATTCTAAGATTACAGTGTCTATACTTGCTCTACTGAAAGAACTACTTATCTGTAACTACCTACATAGCAAAGCGATGACTATGTGTTAGTATACAGCCCTAAAAAAGTATTCATAATAAGAGTACTGAACAGAAACTCTTCAAGAAAATATGAAAATTATTACAGAATTACAGGTTCTATTCTAGGTAGCAGATATTTCAGTTTTCTAGTTTAAGAAGGCAAGCAGGTTCATGTCTTGACTTCATCAGATGTAAATGCTTGGAACCTGATGGCCTCTCCATTGTTGCTGTACCTTTCAGTCAACTCCCCATAGTCATTTTGACCACTACTTCTATGATATATAGTTTAGTTAGTTGTATGTTCCATAACTGCAATCTCTTGCCGTGATGTGGGATGAGTCAGTTTTATAATTATACAATCATAGTACAGTTTCTCAATGAAAAATATGGCAACATATTGTCCATTTACATAATTGTGCTCAGCTACATCACCCCCCCCCCCCCCCCATTCCACTTCAGCTCGCTGAGCAAGGTGACGCAGCAGCTAGCACACTGGGATTGCATTTGGGAGGACGATGGTTCAAATCTGCATCTGGCCATCCTGATTTAGGTTTTCCATGATTTCCTCAGATAGTTTCAGGCAAATGCCAGGATGGTTTCCTTGGAAGGGCATGGCTGACCTTCTTCCCCATTCTTCCCAAGTGCAATGGGACTGATGACCTTGCTGTTTGGTCCCCTTCCCCAAATCAACCAACCAACCCTTCCAACAATTTTTTTTTTTTTTTTAAAAGGTGCTTGATCCACAATGTAGTTAGGTAACAGAAATATTAGGTAACTTTGAGAAGTTCACAAGCACATGAAGATGTTGTTAACCCAAACTTGTAATTTGTGAAGTAAGAAAGGACATAAATGGTGCTGTATTTGGATATGTGATGCTATGGCAAATCATAGGTTGATTGTGATGCAGTCAAAACAAATCGCTAAGAGTAAGAAAGTCTCATTCCCACAGACTGTGTTCATTCATCATGAATAGGAAGAAGTATACATGGAAGAAGCCTGGAGATACTGACAGGTTTCAGATAGATTATATAATGGTAAGACATAGATTTAGGAATCAGGTTTTAAATTGTAAGACCTTTCCATGGGCAGATGTGGACTTGACCATAATCTATTGGTTATGACTTGTAGATGAAAAATGAAGAAACTGCAAAAAGGTGGGAATTTAAGGAGATGGGACCTGGATAAACTAAAAGAACCAGAGGTTGTACAGAGTTTCAGAGAGAGCATAAGGGAACAATTGACAGGAATGGGGGAAAGAAATGCAATAGAAGAAGAATGGGTAGCTTTCAGGGATGAAGTAGTGAAGGCAGCAGAGGATCAAGTAGGTAAAAAGACGAGTGCTAGTAGAAATCCTTGGGTAACAGAAGAAATATTGAATTTAATTGATGAAAGGAGAAAATATAAAAATGCAGTAAATGAAGCAGACATAAAGGAATACAGACGTCTCAAAAATGAGATCGACAGGAAGTGCAAAATGGCTAAGCAAGCATGGCTAGAGGACAAATGTAAGGATGTAGAGGCTTATCTCACTAGGGGTAAGATAGATAGTGCCTACAGGAAAATTAAAGAGACGTTTGGAGATAAGAGAACCACTTGTATGAACATCAAGAGCTCAGATGGAATCCCAGTTCTAAGCAAAGAAGGGAAAGCAGAAAGGTGGAAGGAGTATATAGAGGGTCTATACAAAGGCAATGTACTTGAGGACAGTATTATGGAAATGGAAGAGGATGTAGATGAAGATGAAATGGGAGATATGATACTGCGTGAAGAGTTTAACAGAGCTCTGAAAGACCTAAATTGAAACAAGTCCCCGGAAGTGGACAACATTCCATTGGAACTACTGACGGCCTTGGGAGAGCCAGTCCTGAGAAAACTCTACCATCTGGTGAGCAAGATGTGTGAGACAGGCGAAATACCCTCAGACTTCAAGAAGAATAGAATAATTCCAATCCCTAAGAAAGCAGGTATTGACAGATGTGAAAATTACCAAACTATCAGTTTAATAAGTCACGGCTGCAAAATACTAACGCGAATTTTTTACAGACAAATGGAAAAACTTGTAGAAGCCAACCTTGTGGAAGATCAGTTTGGATTCCGTAGCAATTTTGGAACATGTGAGGCAATACTGACCCTACGTCTTATCTTAGAAAATAGATTAAGGAAAGGCAAACCTATATTTCTAGCATTTGTAGTCTTAGAGAAAGCTTTTGACAATGTTGACTGGAATACACTCTTTCAAATTCTGAAGGTGGGAGGGGTAAAATATAGGGAGCAAAGTGCTATTTACAATTTGTACAGTAACCAGATGGCAGTTATAAGAGTCGAGGGACATGGAAGGGAAGCAGTGGTTGGGAAGGTAGTGAGACAGGGTTGTAGTTTCTCTCCGATGTTATTCAATCTGTATATTGAGCAAGCAGTAAAGGAAACAAAAGAAAAATTTGGAGTAAGTATTAAAATCCATGGAGAAGAAATAAAAACTTTGAGGTTCGCCGATGACATCGTAATTCTGTCAGAGACAGCAAAGGACTTGGAAGAGCAGTTGAATGGAATGGATAGTCTCTTGAAAGGAGGATATAAGATGAACATCAACAAAAACAAAACGAGGATAATGGAATGTAGTGGAATTAAATCGGGTGATGCTGTGGGAATTAGATTAGGAAATGAGACGCTCAAAGTAGTAAATGAGTTTTGCTATTTGGGGAGCAAAATAACTGATGATGGTCGAAGTAGAGAGGAATCAAATGTAGACTGGCAATGGCAAGGAAAGTGTTTCTGAAGAAGAAAAATTTGTTAACATCGAGTATAGGTTTAAGTGTCAGGAAGTCATTTCTGAAAGTATTTGTTTGCAGTGTAGCCATGTATGGAAGTGAAACATGGACGATAACTAGTTTGGACAAGAAGAGAATAGAAGCTTTTGAAATGTGGTGCTACAGAAGAATTGTGAAGATAGATGGGTAGATCACATAACTAATGAGGAAGTATTGAATAGGATTGGGGAGAAGAGAAGTTTGTGGCTCAACTTGACCAGAAGAAGGGATCGGTTGGTAGGACATGTTCTGAGGCATCAAGGGATCACCAATTTAGTACTGGAGGGCAGCGTGGAGGGTAAAAATCGTAGAGGGAGACCAAGAGATGAGTACACTAAGCAGATTCAGAAGGATGTAGGTTGCAGTATGTACTGGGAGATGAAGAAGCTTGCACAGGATAGAGTAGCATGGAGAGCTGCATCAAACCAGTCTCAGGACTGAAGATCACAACAACAACAACAGGAAGAAGAATAGGGAGATCATAAAAGAGAAAATGGAAAAGTAACATTCCTGACTTATTAACATTTGCTGATATCATTAGTTACTGTATCTTTAATTTCTCATAGCAAATCTACCATTTTGAAATGATGGAAAGGTTTATTACCACTGATTCTCAGAAACAGAGTAGGAGTTTAGTTGTTGGATTTGGAAGCTATTTATATATAGTTGATGATTTTCTGATTTGTTGGTGTTTTTAGGGAGAAACAGAACTTCCTGAAAATTTGAAGTTACCTGCAACATTATTACTGTATTTCCAGTTTGCAAATGGACAATTTCAGTATTTATACTCTTTTCTTTACTGTCTGTATTTGATAACAAATAAACCCACCCATCCTCTGAAGACCTGGTAGCCACAAGGCTGCTGTGATCTTAATTTCAGATTTAATTTTCTCTCATATCATTACAGAATTAGTGATTACTGTTGTTGTTGTTTTAGAGTCTGCCCTCCATACTGCTTTTGATATGCAATTTTTTCAAATAATGAAGCAAATTGACAACTTAAAATGAACTTCCCTGGATCTGTATCCAAGTCTCTGTTTCCCAGTTTACGCGAAGAAAAATATATCAACAATAAGAGATTAAGATTTACAGAGAGATGGCTTGCATGCAGGCCCAGCAGCAACTTCTCTCTTGTGACTGGCAAGATTGTTATTATTCCAAGACCAGACAGGGAATAGCTGTCAGATGAATTAGGATCATAAAAGCATGTACCAGTAGGCCTCGTTGCCACCAGAAGGTGACTGAGTTAGAAAGGTGCAGAATTACTGAGCCCCGCAAACTGGGCTGATCATATTGTGACATTTTGTCTCTTCCAAGACATGCTGTAGAGTATAGTGAGGTGTATGTGGAACCAATGGATAGAACAAGGTAATTTTCAAGACAGAGATGATGCTGTGCGACTACTGCATGGGATGATAGCTACCTTGTCTCATTGGCTGTAACAAACACATATGTTCTTCCTCAATGTTTATTAGTGGTGGTACACTGATGTCCAAGGGTGTGGACCTCTATGTTCCATGGTTCAGAATCGCATGCTGGGGCTGCACTGATGGAAGGCATGCCATAGTGGTAGTTTCCATTGTCCAGTAAGTACAAACATTTCAGATTACACTGATTGCATGGGTGTTATTGATCCTGGATGGAATGCCAATAAAATGACAAATGTAGATGCTACTCAGCACGTAGACTAGGCAGAGTGGCGACAGTCACAATGAAAAAGACATGACCAATGTCATCTCCGGACACAAAAGCCCGACTGTGAGTGGGTCTGAGATGAGCAGCTGTGATCGGGTGGATAGTGTGGGCTTAGGAGAGGTGTGTTGTGAGGAGGACTGCAATGTAGGCATGGAGGAAGATGCCAGTGCTACCCGTGGCAGCATCCCTCCCTGTCCTGTATCTCCATCCAATATGAATAAACTGAATGAGGTAACACTTTTAAACAGAGCTGGCATGTATATGGGAGTGTGGAATCTCCAGTCTTCATCCAGTCATTTTCATTTTACATAAATTACTTTAGGCACATGCTGGGATGGTTGCTACTATGAGATCATGGCTAAATGTGTGTCCCAGCCCTGTTGTACCAGACCTGTAAGTATCTAAAACCTGTATGTGTAAATTACTGTATTTTTGTTATCCTTAAATTGCAATACCAAGATATGTCCAGTATTCTTCTAAAAGGGATCTACGGACGAATAAAACTACTACTGCTACTACTACTACTACTACTACTACTACTACTACCACTACTAATATTCCTCTTCTGTACCCCAACTACCCACTCTAGCAAAGACATAATCGTAATTGGGTTTTAGTGTCAGGAGATGACAGTGGCTGTTCATGTATGAATTTTGTTGTCATCTTATGAAGGACTTAGGCTGATAACTGTATAATATCTAACGATCTTTTTCTTTGTGCCTGTCTGCCATTCAACGCCTTTCCTATGTGGGGAGTAACATCTATCATATATATACCAGACGTTCCTCATGAGAGTTGTCAAGTGCATTTCATCTGATGTTTCAACACATGTTTGCTATTCTGTTTTTTGGACTGCCTAGCTGGAGTCAGCCCAAGCAAATACTTCTCATCACGTTTTTCATGTGACGCCCAACATCGACAAAAAGTGTGGGTTTGTATCCTGTTACAAACAAGATGATTTTTAAAGCTGAAATGTATGTGCCTGTAGATAGACCTGCCCGAAATGAGTCTAGTGCAATATTAGTTTTATCAGTACTTAGTAACAAGGTTAATAAAACAAAAAGAATAAACATTACTCCAGCAGTCACAGGCGCTGTTGCTGCTGGGGTACTGTTATTCTGTGCATTTTACTGTCCTCTTCAGTAAGCACTTATAAAGCTAATATTGCACCAAACTAACAGAAGATCACCCTATTGAAGAGGCATTTCAAAAATTCCAGTTTAAACATCACTTTGTTTGTAAGGGGAAGGAAATTGACGCTTTCCGGCAATTCTTCTTGCAGTATCATACGTCCCATCTCATCTCCATCTACGCCTTCTTCCAGTTCTACAACACTGCCTTCAAATTCATCTATCTTGTACAGACCCTCTATACACTCCTTCCATCTTCAGCTTTCCCTTCTTTGCTTAGGACTGGTTTTCCATCTCAGCTCTTGATATTCATACAGCTCCTTCTCTTTCCTTCAAAGGCCTCTTTAATTTTTCTGTGGCTAGTACCTATCTTTTCCATAGTGATATATGCTTCTAAATCCCTACATTTAACCTCTATCCATTCCTGTTTAACCATTTTGCACTTCTTACCAATCTCTTGTATCCAGTCTCCTTTCCCCTTTTGCCTGAGGCATTTGCTTCATTTTCATGTTTTCGTCTTTCATCAATCAAATTCAATATTTTATGTGTTATCCAAGGATTTCTTGGAGGTCTTGTCTTTTAACCTACTTGATCATCTGCTGCCTTCACTATTTCATGTCTCCCAGCTATCCATTCATCTTCTACTGTACTCTTTTCCCTGTTCTAGTCAGTCATTGCCTAATGCTCCATCTGAAACTCTAAACAATTCTGGTTCTTTCAATGTATCAATGTCCCATCTCTTTAATTTCCTAATTTTTTGCAATTTCTTCAGTTTTAGTTTACAGTTCATAAATTGTGGTCAGAGTCCACATCTGCCCCTGGAAATGTCTTATAATGTAAAATCTGGTTCCAAAATCTCTGTCTTACTACTATATAAGCAATCTGAAACCTTCTGGTGTCTCCAGTCTCTTACACATACACAACTTCTTTCATAATAACAAGTATGTTTGTGTGGCCATTCTTTCATAATTCATAATCCAAGTGTTGGCTGTGATTAAATACTACCCTGTGAAGAAATTTTAGCATGTGGCTTCCTCTTTCATTCCTTTCCCCCAGACCGCATTCACCTACTATTTTTCCTTCTCTTCATTTTCCTACTATTGAATTCCAGTCCCTCATCACAATTAAATTTTTGTCCCTTATCTACCTGAATAATTTCTTTCTCATCACACATTTCTTCAAACTCTTCATCATCTGCAGGGCTAGTTGGCTTATAAACTTTTACTACTGTGGCTGGTGTGGGCTTCATGTCTATCTTGGCTACAATCATGTGTTCACTTACCTGCATTTCTGTTTTCTTATCCACTTTAAAAACCACTCCTGCTTTACCCCTATTTGATTTTGTATTTATAACCCTGCATTCACCTGACCTCAGCTCCTGTCCCTCCTGCCATGGAACTTCACTATTTCCCACTATATCTAACTTCAACATATCCATTCCCCTTTTTAAATCTTTTAACCTACCTGCCTTATTAAGGAATCTAACATTACACACACTGATGTGTAGAACACTAGCTTTGTTTCTCCTGATGATGACATCATCTGAGTATTCTCTGCCTCGAAAACTGGATGGGGGACTATTTTTCCTATGGAATATTCTATCCCAGAGGATACCATCATCAGCATACAGTGGAGCTACATTCCCTCGCAAAAAAATTCTGGTTGTAGTTTCCCCTTGCTTTCAGCCATTCACAGTACCACCACAGCACAGCTGGTTTGGTTGATGCTACAAGGCCAAATCAGTCAATCATACACTCTGTTGCCTGTGCAAATGACTGAAAAGGCTGTTGGCCCTCTTCAGGAACCACACGTTTGTCTGGCTTCTTAAAAGATACCCCTCCTTTGTTTTCGCATCTACAGTACCCCTATCTGTATTGCTGAGGCATGCAAACCACCCCCGCCTTTCTGAGCCATCGACAGCTTTAATAATGGGTAATAGATGTCCTGTTTTCCTCTAGTGTTGTAGATGAGAATGTCACTATGGATGTAAGTATTGTGATGATGCAGTTAGAATGCCTAACTTCTTGAAGGGATACCTACTTGATGACCTTGGGTGAACACCACCTATTATTCTCACTGCTTACTTCTGTGCAATCAATACTTTTTTTGTAAGTGGTTAGTTAAGCCAGATTACTCCATATGACGATGTTGAGTGGAAAAATGAGAAATATGTCATGAGCCTAATTCATTTATTTCCAAGACTCATAATTATATGAACAGTAAGTAGCTGTACTTCACTGTCCGAGAAGCTCAGTAATATGTTCTTCCAGTTCAGGGTTTTATCAGTAAGTACACACAAAAATTTCAAATGTTGCTTATCTTTGTCAGACATTTGCAATTTTGATTTTTATTATGCAGTTCAAGTTAGCCCAAACAAACAATGCTCATCAACTCTTTCATGTTCTGTCATGGTTGCAAAATACTGACTCAAATTCTTTACAGAAGAATGGAAAAATTAGTAGAAGATGGGGAAGATCAGTTTGGATTCCGGAGCAATGTAGGAGCACGCAGGACAATATTGATGCTACAATTTATCTCAGCATATATATTATGTCTACAGCATTTGAAAAATTAGTGAAAGCTCTTGACAGTGTTGACAGGAGTGCTCTATTTGAAATTCTGAAAGCAGCAGGAGTAAAATACAGACAGCAAAGGACTAAATACAACTTGTACAGAAACAAGATGGCAATTATAAGAGCTTAGGGGCATGAAAGGAAAGCAGTGACAGAGAAGGGAGTGAGACAATGGTAGCCTATCGGTGATGTTATTCAATCTGTACACTGAGCAAGCAGTGAAGGAAAAAAAATTGGAGTAGAAATTAAAGTTCAGTGAGAATAATAAAGACTTTAAGGTTTGCCGATGACATTTTAATTCTGTCAGAGTCACTAAAGGACTTGGAAGAACAGTTGAACACAATTGATAGTGTCATGGAAGGAGGATATAAGATGACTGTTGTTGTTGTTGTTGTGATCTTCAGTCCTGAGACTGGTTTGATGCAGCTCTCCATGCTACTCTATCCTGTGCAAGCTTCTTCATCTCCCAGTACATACTGCAACCTACATCCTTCTGAATCTGCTTAGTGTACTCATCTCTTGGTCTCCCTCTACGATTTTTACCCTCCACACTGCCCTCCAGTACTAAATTGGTGATCCCTTGATGCCTCAGAACATGTCCTACCAACCGATCCCTTCTTCTGGTCAAGTTGTGCCACAAACTTCTCTTCTCCCCAATCCTCTTCAATACTTCCTCATTAGTTATGTGATCTACCCACCTGATCTTCAGCATTCTTCTGTAGCACCACATTTCGAAAGCTTCTATTCTCTTCTTGTCCAAACTATTTATCGTCCATGTTTCACTTCCATACATGGCTACACTCCATACAAATACTTTCAGAAATGACATCCTCACACTTAAATCAATACTCGATGTTAACAAATTTCTCTTCTTCAGAAACGCTTTCCTTGCCATTGCCAGTCTACATTTGATTCCTCTCTACTTCGACCATCATCAGTTATTTTGCTCCCCAAATAGCAAAACTCCTTTACTACTTTAAGTGTCTCATTTCCTAATCTAATTCACTCAGCATCACCCGACTTAATTAGACTACATTCCACTATCATCGTTTTGCTTTTGTTGATGTTCATCTTATATCCTGCTTTCAAGACACTGTCCATTCCGTTCAACTGCTCTTCCAAGTCCTTTTGTCTCTGACAGAATTACAATGTCATCGGCGAACCTCAAAGTTTTTATTTCTTCTCCATGGACTTTAATACCTACTCCGAATTTTTCTTTTGTTTCCTTTACTGCTTGCTCAATATACAGATTGAATAACATCGGAGAGAGGCTACAACCCTGTCTCACGCCCTTACCAACCACTGCCTCCCTTTCATGCCCCTCGACTCTTATAACTGCCATCTGGTTTCTGTACAAATTGTAAATAGCCTTTCGCTCCCTGTATTTTACCGCTGCCACCTTTAGAATTTGAAAGAGAGTATTCCAGTCAACATTGTCAAAAGCTTTCTCTAAGTCTACAAATGCTAGAAATGTAGGTTTGCCTTTCCTTAATCTTTCTTCTAAGATAAGTCGTAAGGTCAGTATTGCCTCACGTGTTCCAGTATTTCTACGGAATCCAAACTGATCTTCCCCGAGGTCGGCTTCTACTAGTTTTTCCATTCGTCTGTAAAGAATTCGTGTTAGGATTTTGCAGCAGTGGCTTATTAAACTGATAGTTCGGTAATTTTCACATCTGTCAACACCTGGTTTCTTTGGGATTGGAATTATTATATTCTTCTTGAAGTCTGAGGGTATTTTGCCTGTTTCATACATCTTGCTCACCAGATGGTAGAGATTTGTCAGGACTGGCTCTCCCAAGGCCGTCAGTAGTTCCAATGGAATGTTGTCTACTCCGGAGGCCTTGTTTCGACTCAGGTCTTTCAGTGCTCTGTCAAATTCTTCACGCAGTATCGTATCTCCCATTTCATCTTCATCTACATCCTCTTCCATTTCCATAATATTGTCCTCAAGTACATCACCCTTGTATAGATCCTCTACATACTCCTTCCACCTTTCTGCTTTCCCTTCTTTGCTTCCATCTGAGCTCTTTATGTTCATACAAGTGGTTCTCTTATCTCCAAACATCTCTTTAATTTTCCTGTAGGCAGTATCTATCTTACCCCAAGTTAGATAAGCCTCTACATCCTTACATTTGTCCTCTAGCCATCCCTGCTTAGCCATTTTGCATTTCCTGTCGATCTCATTTTTGAGACGTTTGTATTCCTTTTTGCCTGCTTCATTTACTGCATTTTTATATTTTCTCCTTTCATCAATTAAATTCAATATTTCTTCTGTTACCCAAGGATTTCTACTATCCCTCGTCTTTTTACCTACTTGATCCTCTGCTGCCTTCACTACTTCATCCCTCAAAGCTACCCATTCTTCTTCTACTGTATTTCTCTCCCTGATTCCTGTCAATTTTTCCCTTATGCTCTCCCTGAAACACTGTACAACCTCTGGTTCTTTCAGTTTATCCAGGTCCCATCTCCTTAAATTTCCACCTTTTTGCAGTTTCTTCAGTTTTAATCTACGGGTCATAACCAATAGGTTGTGGTCAGAGTCCACATCTGCCCCTGGAAATGTCTTACAATTTAATACCTGGTTCCTAAATCTCTGTCTTACCATTATATAATCTATCTGATACCTTTTAGTATCTCCAGGGTTCTTCCATGTATACAACCTTCTTTCATGATTCTTAAACCAAGTGTTAGCTATGATTAAGTTGTGCTCTGTGCAAAATTCTACCTGGCAGCTGCCTCTTTCATTTCTTAGCCCCAATCCATATTCACCTACTATGTTTCCTTCTCTCCCTTTTCCTACACTTGAATTCCAGTCACCGATGACTATTAAATTTTCGTCTCTCTTCACTATCTGAATAATTTCTTTAGTTTCATCTTACATTTCTTCAATTTCTTCGTCATCTGCAGAGCTAGTTGGCATATAAACTTGTAGTACTTTCTCATATTCCCTGATCCTGATGAAAGAATTTCATAAACTTGTACAACTTCAAGATTTGTCCATATTGTATGATTTGTTACCTCCCAAGTATTCATTTTGAGGTATCTGCTAAGTATTTGCACCTGTTGTGCTTAAATATTGCTATTGTGTATTTGTAATGTCAAGAATTTCACAAAATGCACACCTTCATGCTGTTTACAGCATCATTTTCTTGAAATTGACTTCCTGTCAAATAAAGTAAGCAGTTTTGCATTTGCAGTGCAAATACTGGCAAATTCCACCGACTTGAGTACATGAAAAATTTCTTATCATATGTAGTTATTTTGGATCTGTCATTAGATATGGGATAATTTACTGGGGAAGTTCAAGTAGTGTATGTCAAATACTGAAACTGCAAAGGAAAATTGTCTGATACATGTGTACTGCACAGCAAACAGTCTTCTCACCCATTATTTCGGAAACTGCAACTCTGAACTGTTCCCACCATATACATTTATGAAATTATAATTTTCCTACACAGCAGACAAAAATTATTTGAGAAGAATCATTTTAACCATACATATAACATAAGACATAAAAATAATTTTATGCTACCCGCACACCAGTTGAAATTATATGCCTGGACTCCACAGTATGTGGGGTGACAATATATAACAAGTTAATGGGTAAAAACAAATTTAATATGAAGCCAGAAATTTTAAAAATGAGACTACAGAAGATTCTGTGGGAGAAATGCTACTATTGAATAGAAAAATTCATAGAGGATGAAATGATTGTTTGAGCAAAGGGTAATTGAGTGTTAGATTTTATTGTATGTCTGTTAACATCAGCTTTGTTTATGGTGAAATTTTACCACAATTGACAAGTCTGCTGCACCTGAATAAAACAATTTAGATTATGTATGTTGTGGGACAAATAAACGACAATTCAGAAACACTACGTAGCTTTTGTAACATACAGCTGTCTCATGCCATTATATTTGGCCTTTCTTTCCATCAGGGTCTTGTCAAGATGGTCTATGAAACTTAATTTTTAGGGACCATGAAGTACTTTTCCATACTTGGCTTCATGGTCTGCCATAAGCACAGCAGCTTAGCAGTTGAATTAGAGATAATTGTGGTGTTGGATGGAGAGCACTCCTTTCACCACAGCAAAAGTAACAATTCTGTCAAGTGAATTGAAAGTGCTCAGATACAATGCTGGCAGTCAACGCAAAAGGCAGGTGGAAGGTAGGTGAGCTGTGGAACAACAGCACATTTTGTCACAACCAAATCATGGATATTTGATGCATGGAACAATCCATATCTGAAGTCCTGCAGATCCTTTGCTTTCCATATGACACTGTATGATTGCCATGATTAGGGGAAAATGGTGCTGCCAGAATTGATTACTGTATGAGAATTGATGACAAGGGTTACTGCAAGAGTAACAGCGTATGGATGACCCACAGTGTTGTGTCCATAATTGGTATGAGATAACTGGGCAAATTGTGAACAATTCAACCATGTAATAAATGAATGAAACATCTATTTACAAATGTACAAAATGATGAATTACATACATAACTTTGGACCACTTTGAATCTGTTCCAGCAATGTACATGATATGTTTATCACTGTATAGCTTTGGAAATATCAATATCGTGCAGGGTGCTTAGTAGTCTCAGTGCAAGTCATCCGAGATCTTGGGACGGAACTCTGTGTGCAGAATTAAAAAAAAAAAAAAAAAAATGTGCAAACAGATACATTTGCATGTAGTGAGGAGATGCAAAGATGGCATCCTCTGACGACATCTGTAGCCCCAAGCATAGGAATACGGTGAGCCTTGCAGATAGTGGGGCTCATGGTGGCACCTGTCAGTGGCCTATTTAAATGCATATTCTGCGGAGATGTGGGTGGCACACTACATGAGGACGATGTAGACACCAAAAATACCACCTGTACTGCAGAAGACAGTCATGAGCATGAACAATCAATTGTGCTGTTCTGTAATATAAAGAGGAACCTCACTGGTGGTAATGTAATATTACAGAAACATCACAGAAAATAGTGCTTGAGGCAGAATGTGTGTGTGTGTGTGTGTGTGTGTGTGTGTGTGTGTGTGTGTGTGTGTGTGTGTGTGTGTGTGTGCGTGTGTCTGTCTATATGCAGGGTGTTCCACTCAAACCTCCCTCATTTCAGACACCCCGTGGAAAAAAACCACAGTAGATGCAACAATAAAAAATGCACCACATTGTAGACCATCTCAAATAATTTATTTATATATCACCATTACACCTCTACATGTAAACCACTTGTAGCACGAAGAATATCAAGTCTATATTCAGTTACTTGCCAAGTTCTTTGTAACATTTCCTGTGTTATTGTTGCAATCATATTAGTGATACGATGTCACAACTTAGGAATATCGTCCACATTGGTCACATAAACGCGGTCCTTCACGAATCCACACATGAAGAAATCAAGCTGCATAATGTCGGGTGAATGTGGTGATCTAACGAATGGGAAATTTCCTGTCCAGGAACTAGTGAGCAGCCGTTGACCAATGTGTTCGAAGCTCCAACTTGTTGAAAAATGATGTTGGGTTGCAAGTCTAATATCTGAGGGTTCACAAACTGTTCCAGCGTGTCTAGATACACTGACCCATTCACTGTTTGTTGTGCTAAGAAGAACGGTCCAACAATCCTGTCATGCATTAGACCACACCAACCGTTTAGTTTAGGGCTACCATGAACATGTTAAATGACAACATGCAGATTTTGTGAGCCCCAAATCCGAACATTATGCCTATTAACCCTTCCTGACAGATGAAAGGTAGCCTCAGCTGAGAATAAACATCTTTCCAGGAAGCTAGCATCCATATCAATGTTGTTGTTGCGGTCTTCAGTCCTGAGACTGGTTTGATGCAGCTCTCCATGCTTCTCTATCCTGTGCAAGCTTCTTCATCTCCCAATACCTACTGCAATCAACATCCTTCTGAATCAGTTTGGTGTATTCATCTCTTGGTCTCCCTCTACAATTTTTACCCTCCAATACTAAATTGGCGATCCCTTGATGCCTCAGAATATGTCCTACCAACTGATCCCTTCTTCTGGTCAAGCTGTGCCACAAATTTCTCTTCTCCTCAATTCTATTCAGTACCTCCTCATTAGTTATGTTATCTACTCCTTTACTCCTCAGCATTCTTCTGCAGCACCACATTTCGAAAGCTTCTATTCTGTTCTTGTCTAAACTATTTTTCATCCATGTTTCGCTTGCATACATATACAAATACTTTCAGAAACAAATTCTTGACACTTAAATCTATACTCGATGTTAACAAATTTCTCTTCTCCTGAAACACTTTCCTTGCCGTTGCCAGTCTACATTTTAGATCCTCTCTACTTCGACCATCATCAGTTATTTTGCTCCCCAAATACCAGAACTCATTTATTACTTCAAGTACTTTATTTCCTAATCAAATTCCCTCAGCATCACCCAATTTAATTCGACTACGTTCCATTATCTTTGTTTTGCTTTTGTTGGTGTTCACCTTATATCCTCCTTTCATGACACTGTCCATTCCATTCAGCTGCTCTTCCAGGTCCTTTGCTGTCTCTGACAGAATTACAATATCATTGGCGAACCTCAAAGTTTTTATTTCTTCTCCATGGATTTTAATACCTACTCCAAATTTTTCTTTTGTTTCTTTTATTGCTTGCTCAATATACAGATTGAATAACATTGGGGATGGGCTACAACGCTGTCTCACTCCCTTCCCAACCACTGCTTCCCTTTAATGCCCCTCGACTCTTATAACTGCCATTTGGGTAAATAGCCTTTTGCTCCCTATATTTTACCCCTGTCATCTTCAGAATTTGAGAGTATAACAGGAAACATTGTCAAAAGCTTTCTCTAAGTCTACAAATGCTAGAAATGTAGGTTTGCCTTTCCTTAATCTATTTTATAAGATAAGTTGTAGAGTCAGTATTGCCTCCTGTTTTCCAACATTTCTATGCAATCCAAACTGATCTTCCCTGAGGTCAGCTTCTACCAGTTTTTCCATTTGTGTGTAAAGAATTCGTGTTAGTATTTTGCAGCTATGGCTTATTAAACTGATAGTTGGTAATTTTCACATCTGTCAACATCTGCTCTCTTTGGGATTAGAATTATTATATTCTTCTTGAAGACTGAGGGTATTTCAGCTGTCTCATACATCTTGCTTACCAGATGGTAGAGTTTTTTCAGGTTTGGCTCTCCCAAGGCTATCAGTAGTTCTAATGGAATGTTGTCTACTCCCGGGGACTTGTTTCAACTTAGGTCTTTCAGTGCTCTGTTAAGCTCTTCACGCAGTATCATATCTCCCATTTCATCTTCATCTCCATCCTCTTCCATTCCCATAATACTGTCCTCAAGTACATTGCCTTTGTATAGACCCTCTGTATACTCCTTCCACCTTTCTGCTTTCCCTTCTTTGCTTAGAACTGGGTTTCCACCTGAGCTCTTGATATTCATGCAAGTGGTTCTCTTTTCACCAAAGGTCTCTTTAATTTTCCAGTAGGCAGTGTTTATCTTACCCCTAGTGATATACGCCTCTACATCCTTACATTTGTCCTCTAACCACCCTGCTTAGCCATTTTGCACTTCATGTCGATCTCATTTTTCAAACGTTTGTATTCCTTTTTGCCTCCTTCATTTACTGCATTTTTGTATTATCTCCTTTCATCAATTAAATTCAATATATATTCTGTTACCCAAGGATTTCTACTAGCCCTCGTCTTTTTACCTACTTGATCCTCTGCTGCCTTCACTATTTCATCTCTCAAAGCTACCCATTCTTCTTCTAATGTATTTCTTTCCCCCATTCTTGTCATTCTTTCCCTAATGCTCTCTCTGAAACTCTGTACAACCTCTGGTTCTTTCAGTTTATCCAGGTCCCATCTCCTTAAATTTCCACCTTTTTGCAGTTTCTTCAGTTTTAATCTACAGTTCATAACCAATAGACTGTGAACCAAATCTGCCTCTGGAAATGTCTTACAGTTTAAAACCTGGTTCCTAAATCTATGTCTTACCATTATATAACGTATCTGAAACCTTCCAGTACCTCCAGGCTTCTTCCATGTATACAATCTTCTTTCATGATTCTTGAACCAAGTGTTAGCTTTGATCAAGTTATGCTCTGTGCAAAATTCTACCAGGCGGCTTCCTCTTTCATTCTTTACCCCCATTCTATATTCACCTACTATGCTTCCTTCCCTTCCTTTTCCTACTGTCGAATTCCAGTCACCCATAACTATTAAATTTTTGTCTCCCTTTCACTATTTGTGTAATTTCTTTTATCTCTTCATACATTTCATCAATCTCTTCATCATCTGCGGATCTAGTTGGCATATAAACTTGTAATACTGTAGTAGGCGTTGGCTTTGTATCTATCTTGGCCACAATAATGCGTTCGCTATGCTGTTTGTCATAGCTTACCCGCATTTCTATTTTTTTTATTCATTATTAAACCTACTCGTGCATTACCCCTATTTGATTTTGTTCTTATAACCCTGTATTCACCTGACCAGAAGTCTTGTTCCTCCTGCCACCAAACTTCTCTAATTCCCACTATACCTAACTTTAGCCTATCCATTTCCCTTTTTAAATTTTCTAACCTACCTGCCCGATTAAGGGATCTGACATTCCACGCTCCGATCCGTAGAACGCCAGTTTTCTTTCTCCTGATAACGACGTCCTCTTGAGTAGTCCCCGCCCGGAGATCCGAATGGGGGACTATTTTACCTCCAGAATATTTTACCCAAGAGAACGCAATCATCATTTAACCATACAGTAAAGCTGCATGCCCTCGAGAAAAATTACGGCTGTAGTTTCCTCTTGCTTTCAGTCGTTCGCAATACCAGCACAGCAAGGCTGTTTTGGTTAGTGTTACAAGGGTAGATCAGTCAATCATCCAGACTCTTGCCCCTGCAACTACTGAAAAGGCTGCTGCCCCTCGTCAGGAATCACACGTATGTCTGGCCTCTCAACAGATACTCCTCCATTGTGGTTGCATCTACTGTATGGCTATCTGTATTGCTGAGGCATGCAAACGAACCCTGCCTTTCTGAGCCATTGACAGCTTTAATAATGGGTAATATATGTCATGTTTTCCTCTAGTGTTGTAGAGCTGCAGCATATCCACGGCAAATTGTTGTTGGCATGGTTTGTCGTTCGGCGTCAGATATTGCAGAATTTGCACTTTTTAAGCACACATATGAAGACGCTGGTGAACTACATGATGCAGTGTTGATTGAGGTACATCAAGTTGCCTAGGTGCTTGATGAACTGACTCACGTGGGCTTCTGAGAAACGTTTGTCTGATGCCCTCCACTGTCTCCTCTGACACTCCGTAATGTGCAGTGCCAGAATGTCTCAGGAACACTTTCTGTTGCCAGAAACTTCCTATACCATTCCTTAATTGTTTTCACATCAGGTGGATCACATTCATACACATGCCGATAATTTCTTTCCTCAGTAATCGGCGATTTTGTTTCTGGAAACCACACTACTGTTTACGCACACTGCTGTGGAGTCGCCATTGTCAGTTCATGCAACCATGCTGCACTCTGGCGACAATACTTTTCATTTCTGACGTGGGAATATAAATTCTTCGAGATGCTGTACAATGTGGTGCATTTTTCATTAAAATTACCAAATAAGCAGCAACCAGTCGCAAGATTATGTTTTCTTTATTTAATTTTACATATCGATTTCAACTGATTAATGGCTGTTAATCTTGGCTGTTAGTCTTGTAAAAAACGTAAGACCGGCTGTAGAAGATGACAGTGAAGTGTGTGCAGCATAACATTACCCGTACCTGTATGGGAGAGAGGACAGAAGTACTGTCCTCTGAGAGTGGCTAGCACACAATAGGGGAAGTGCTCAACTCTCTCATTTGTCACTTATGATGTAAATGACTTTACACACATTCTCACACCTTTGACTCAGGGTTACTGTACCTACAATTAGTGTGCTCGGGGCAGTGATGAGTTACTGTGTACAACAGGTGTGGCAATTAAAAAAATGTTGTGAGGCTCCCAGCTGGTTGGAAGCCATTTGTTCTGACACCACTTCAGTGTTGTGTGTTTCACAGTTCATTTATCGAGCAGCTTTTCATTTAGCCTGATGATGCAGAGTAAATCCCAGTAAAGACCTATTCATCATGGAAAAACAATAACTGAAGTGTATTCACCAACTGTTGATGGACAACTAAAGTGGCTGCTCCTTTAGAGCAGAAAGATGGACTTAGTTAATGTGGATGGTAAGAATTTGTCTCCTACTTGTGGGTGGATTTATCCCACTTGAACACTAAATTACAGCATGAGCCAGAACTATGGAAGACTCTGTGGTGGGCTTTAGGGCATGCCAGGTAGGTGACTGAGACAGAGAAAGGATTCCTTTGATTATCAGACAATTACTGTGTTTTATATGTGTCGTTCTAGTTTGCATTGTGTTATTTTATTATTTTCAAAGGATTGAAAGTGCGTGATTGTAACTTAATTTGAAAAGTGAACCATAGAGTTCGTTCTTGTGCCATAATATGAAAGAAATTCCCACAACAGTAAAAACATTGCCCCTCTAACTCTGTTTGTCATTTGACATGGAATAGGCTTTATAATTACATTTTGAATTCCATGAAGTAGCACACAGTCATCTTTTAATATTGCACTGTAACTATAATTGTCTAAAATTTTCTGATAAATGAAGTAGCAATTGCATATTTTCTTCTTTTTGTCGAATTTCAGTTGCCATGTCGAACCGGGCCTCAAACTACACATTCTCGGATAAATGAAGAACAGAACAAGAAATGTCTTATCCAGATAAGCAGATACAGATTTTCTTTAGTTATTTCAGGTCTTACAAAAATCCTACAACGTGTAAATGAAATGGTAAGTTCAAATTATATAATTGATTTCAGTTACTCTTTTGTTTGTCTAATAGTCTTCCATGTATGTAAATAAAATAGAAAGAAACTTCCACATGGGAAAAATATATTAAAAACAAAGATTCCAAGACTTACCAAGCGGGAAAGCGCCGGCAGACAGGCACATGAACAAAACACACAAACACACACACAGAATTACTAGCTTTCGCAACCGATGGTTGCTTCTTCAGGAAGGAGAGGGAAAGACGAAAGGATGTGGGTTTTAAGGGAGAGGGTAAGGAGTCATTCCAATCCCGGGAGCGGAAAGACTTCCCTTAGAGGGAAAAAAAGGACAGGTGTACACTCGCGCACACACACACACACACACACACGCACACATATCCATCCGCACAAGATATGTGTGCGTGTGTGTGTGTGTGCGCGAGTGTACACCTGTCCTTTTTTTCCCTCTAAGGGAAGTCTTTCCGCTCCCGGGATTGGAATGACTCCTTACCCTCTCCCTTAAAACCCACATCCTTTCGTCTTTCCCTCTCCTTCCTGAAGAAGCAACCATCGGTTGCGAAAGCTAGTAATTCTGTGTGTGTGTCTGTGTGTTTTGTTCATTGTGCCTGTCCGCCGGCACTTTCCTGCTTGGTAAGTCTTGGAATCTTTGTTTTTAATATAGTCTTCCATGTATATTTGAGTTATTTATCAAACTTAATGTAATTGTACTATAATAGGAAGAGGGCTTATGACTAGATTGACTTGAAACTGATTCACGTTGAGCAGATAAATCAGTTAATTTAACTGTTCAGATCATCAATTATTTCTTCACTGTAGAGAGCATGATACGGAAGATTCCTGTGTGGCAGCATCTAACATGAGTAGGTTTGTAATGAGATTGAGAAAAATGGAAAATGAATATGGAAATGTGCTCCTGTAAGAAGAGAATGATCAGTGTGCTGCCATAGGGAGTGGAGTAAAATGAACACTGGTGATGGAATCAGTAAAGTGCAAATGGTATATTGAAGGTCAGGTTGTAGAAGTCTGCTAAGAATGCCAAAACCGTAGGAAGGAAAATGGGTGATTTAAATGTAGCTTTTTGTATGTGAGATGAGGAAAAAGAAATAGTGATGTAAACACAGTGTAGCAACATACAATCACAGGTATTATTTTTGCTGCTTATTTTCTGCTGATATCAGGAATCTGTGCAGAGCAAAACTTTTAAATATAAATGTTGAAATAAATAAATAAATGTTGTGTGACTAGGGCCTCCCGTCGGGTAGACCGTTCGCCGGGTGCAAGTCTTTGGATTTGACACCACTTCAGCGACTTGCGCGTCGATGGGGATGAAATGATGATGATTAGGACAACACAGCACCCAGTCCCTGAGTGGAGAAAATCTCCGACCCAGCCGGAAATCGAACCCGGACTCTTAGGATTGACATTCTGTCGCGCTGACCACTCAGCTACCAGGGGCGGACAATGTTCAAATGATAAAAACAGAACCATTCACATTGTGTTGTGTACAGTGCTGTTGAAGAAGAGAAAAGTTGAGTTGATGCATTTGAAGCACTGGTATTTATTTAATTTGTTAATGGGAGCAGTAGCAGCAGAAAAATACTTGAAGACCATAAAAATGTTGTCTTGAATTACTGTAAATATCAGGTGCAAAATTACATAGTTTACATTACCATTTCAGCCATTGAAATATGAATGAGTTCATCAAACTTCAAACAGCATGAAGGATAGGCAATATTGATTTTAAAATAAAAAAAAAATGTTTTAAATATGGTTAGGTATTGTGTGATTACTTAAAGCAAAAGAGCATTTAATGCGTAAAGTAAGTAAAATGTTTTGCTTCTCCAGTAAATAAAACTTAATAAAATATTACTGGGCTAAAAATATAATGTTAGTACATACTTGTGATATTTGAAGGAAATTTCCTATTATACTAGTAAATGAATTACAGTCAGAATGTGTTAGTGTAAACTGACAAAATTTTAAGATGACAGTAAAGTTTTACGTCGGGTTATGGAATTAAGTATGTGAAAAGCTGCAGAAGCAGTTGACCTGGAAGAAGAACATGAAACAAAAGCCGTCATTTTTTAAGACTAGCTATTTGCTGCTAATAAATCTCAGATGATCTTGACAGTGGCTGTTTGGGTGCCTCAAAACAATGACTGCAGCTACATGATTCATAAATGCAAATATGTTTATGAGAAGACAATATAGAAAGAAGAATTTAACACTCGAACTCTAAAGCTGTAATGTCCTTAACTGGAAAAAGTGCAGTTACAAGGCATGTAAAATAAGTGTGTAATGGACATCAGTAACTCTCTGCTGACAGATTTTGGGAAACTAAAGATTATTTGTGAGAAATACAGAAATATTCCAGTGATGTGCAAAATTCACTTGCTGCCATGTGCAATTCACGTAACTTATTAGTGAATGCAGCAATGCACCACAATTGCTAAATATATATGGGAATTGGACTTATTTCCTAACCACCTGCTCACCCTTCTCTGCAATCTCCTCATCCCTGTCTCTTTGTCCATCTCCTCCATCTCCTCCCTCTCTTTGATCTTGACCCTTGTATAGCAAATGAAACCTTGATTGGGAATTGAAGTCGCTTAAAGTGAATGGGTGAATTTGGATGGTATCTTTGGTACTTCTGGTATGAGGGAGACCTTGACACCTGCTGGATCTATGAGCATAATAGCTCCAATGACAGTACTTAGCACATGCGGATGGATATGTGTGTGTGTGTGAGTGTACACCTGTCCTTCTTTCCCCCTAAGGGAAGTCTTTCCGCTCCCAGGATTGGAATGACTCCTTACCCTCTCCCTTAAAACCCACATCCTTTCGTCTTTCCCTTTCCTTCCCTCTTTCCTGAAGAAGCAACCGTCGGTTGTGAAAGCTAGTAATTCTGTGTGTGTGTTTGTGTATTTTAATTTAAATGCCCAGCTGTCATAGTTAAAACTGACTGTGAGAAAGAAAATGAAACTGCAGATTTTCACAGCACAGCACTGCATTTTCTTTCTCACACTTGATTTTAACAGAAAACTTGTAGAATGTTTAAGAAAAGTATACAGAATATGTATACTTTGTATTGTGGAAAAATCTGAAATAAATCGGTCAAGAACTTTTCAATATTTTTGCTGACAAAGTTGTCTTCATCATTTCATCATCATTATCATTTCGTGTCACGGGGTGGCGACAGGAAGGGCATTCGGCCACCCCTTCAAATACCATGCCAAATCCGACGATAACCCTGCTGACCATGTGGAAATGTTGGACAAAGCTACAAGAAAAAGAAGAGAAGATTTATTTTAAAAATGTAGCCTTTGCCCATCTGAGTGTTCATTAGAGTATCATGTAAACATTTGAAGTAAATTGGTTTAAGAATTTTGGTAACAACGTTAAACAACTCCTTGGCTTTAGCCAGCGTTCATCACACGTTGTTATTAGAGCATCATGTAAAAATGTGAAATAAGTAATTGTTGAATTTTTGAATTTAATTTTTTTTTATTAGAGTATCTTTTAAAAATATGTAAGTAATAAGTCTGTCAAGAACTTATGGAGATTTTTGATAACAGTGTTAAACAGCTACTTGTCTTTTCATAGTAGTAAAAAATTGTGTGGGTACAAGAGATTCAAAAGATACATGGATCTCCTCAAGTGTGTGACTGTTGAATAAGGAATGGACCAAAAGGCTGAGAGTATCAGAGCGAGATCCATATGGTGAAGCCCATTTTTGAATCGACTGAAGTGTTGAGTGTGTAGCAGAATAACTGTGGCTTCTGGATTCGTGGCCTCTACTGTTGTGGCACTCTTGTGGTGCCAGTGCTGTTGAAGTGGTTGGGGTTGGAGCCCTGTGCAGGGGATGGCTTGTGAGTGATGTCGTCAGATACTTGGCCTGTGAAACAAGCAGATGTTGGCCAGTAAGCTTAAGAAGGGTCCGGTAGTGGTCCATGGATGATGTCAGCTTTAAGATGGTGATACAGATTGAATATTCCGAAGTGAACTGGCATCGGTTGTTGTTACTTCGGCTGATGTTGGGCCCAAATTATTTCTGCAGCCTCTACAACTGGCACCCCAACCTCTTTTGAGCGATACTATCTCTGATCTTAGCTGAGAGAAGTAAGGAACCACATGGTTGATGTGATACCACCTATACAATAATATGCCATCACAGATACACATGAAGTGTAAGTTGTAGGGCACGATAAAATAAATGAAAAACAAAACACATTGTGCAGTATTATGAGGGTCTATCTGGAAATTTCTGTTTGAAGGTTGCACACTACAAAATCAGTATGCTTATCAGGTAAAATTGCCGTGAACATTGAGGCAATCATCCCACCGACTCACCAGTTGAAGATACCTGTGTGGTAGTCCGACAGGAATTGTTGATGCTTCATAGAACATTTTTAAGGGACTGAAGGCTCGATAAGGATATAGTGAGAGATCAGGACTACAGGGCAGGTGCTTGACTGCCTCCCGCATGAGTTGGAGTATCTTTTGTGTTATGACATTTACAATATGGGTACGTGCATTATCTGCATCCCTTCTCGTGCACCATTCCACAGTGGTGGTTTTCGACAGACGTGCTGCCCCATACACATTCTTCATTGTGTGATGGATGTCTTCCAGTATTTCACGTTTGGCAGCGAAGAAGAGAATAGCAGCACATTGGTTCTGTTTGGACACATTGGGTAATTACGTTGCCATAGTTCACGTTTCTGCATTTACCATATTTACTCGAATCTAAGCTGCACCTGAAAAATGAGACTTGAAATCGAGGAAAATAAAATTTTCCCAAATCTAAGCTGCACCTGAAATTTGAGACTGGAAATTCAAGGGGAGAGAAAAGTTTTAGACCGCACTTCCAAATCGAAACAAAGTTGGTCCATTGTAACATGAGACACAATTGGGTTCGAATGGATGAAGATACAGCTACAGTAGTTTGGTTTGAGTCATAAGCTTAAGAGTTAAGCTTTACCAAATAGGCATTGCTATGTGTCAGGCACTCTGTCCGTATTTATATGGGTACACTTCCTTTTTCACTTGTTTCATCTGGTTTGAATCGATTGCTTATTTTGCTTTGATCTGATAAGTGACGTTCTCTTTGTTATAGGTGTTTACGTCAGTCTGAGCTGAAAATGCATTATTGTAGTGTGTCATGCATTGTTTGTCGCATTCTGATAATGAGCGTTTACGATCTGTCACCGATTGCGGCATGATTTGCTTTCGTGTGCGCTACCGCGGCTTACATTAAAAAAAAAGAGAGGAATTGTCTCATAAGCGAAACAGTGGCAAGAGACTGCTATTTGTTGTCACTTAAACTGCTGCTTTCTTTGATAATGATCAACAAGAATCAAACAATAGACTGCATATGATAGAAGATGTTCTGAATGAGAGTTTTGCGAAAATTTTTCTCCATTTGAAAAGCTTTGCACACGCCTCTTTAGTACATTCCATTCTGCACAGAAATTAGATTCATCTTAGATTTAAAAATCTAGTCAGTTGCAGTGCTTCATTTCTGACTGTATCACTATTCAGCATAAGAATAACATGAATATAAATGTGACATGATATGTATATTCTTCCGCGTTTGCTGTTGTCTCACTCTAGTTCTGTAGTTCATTAGGCAGACAGGATTTAAATGACATAGCAGCAAACATGAAAGAATATATGGCATAATGTTTACATTCTTCTACCTTTTCTTTTAATTTGTTTAGCTACTGACGCAGAGGTTTTGGCACCTGTATTTATCTTTGTGCCTGCTAAGCATGCCTCTGTAGCGCTAAATATATTCGATGCCAGAAGTTAGCTGTGGCAACACCTACCAACATTTTTCAGAACTTCCGCTTACTTTGCACTTGATTCTAAGCCGCAGGCGGTTTTTTGGATTACAAAAACCGGATAAAAGTGCGGCTTAGATTCGAGTAAATATGGTACTGTATGCACATCAGAAAGACACGAATGCCATGCTAATCATTTGCCCACATGTTGGTGCTGATATGCGCGCATCTGAGTTGTGTTGCATTGCGTATAGACTGAAGCAGCACCCTCATATGAAAACTCCTTGATTGCCCCTTATAATTTGATAAAATATCCACAGTACTGATGCTAGATAAGCTATAAATATGCAGTGAGTGTTGTTCGCAAATACATTGAGAGCTGATATCTGACATGGTGTTTGAGGTTCTTGATAGCTTGCTGCCTCTGAAATTTTTTATCTAGTGTGACACAAAGTAATGGCAAGAGTAAATCTGCATGTTCCAATCTTATATGAGTGAAGCAAGATTACTGAAGTTCATAATTTGATAACAAAATTTCTGGTGTCAAAGTGTGTAGTCTGATTGCCGTTGACATTGCAGTGGCTGCTACAGTAAGCTTTGTATCAAATTCCGCTTAAATGCATAGACTGTCATGTGCCTTTCTACGGCATATATGAAGTTAACTGATGGGTCTCGATGTTCTATACATGCATGTACGATTTACAATAAACATTAATTTATTTCAAGGCCTCTCACCTACCCCTTTCCATATTAGAATTTTTTAAATTCAGAGTATCACTATCACTGGTGTTTTACATCTATTTCACTTACATGACATGTATTAATTTCAGTTTCCAACTGTTGTCGGCCAACGCCCACATGGGCCAGATATTGAAAGAAATTGTTACGAATCATTAGTGATTGTTTTGGATACACTGGAAAAGTGCCTCAGTAACCAACCTAAAGATACAGCAAAATTTGAAGAAGCTATGAATGTGAAGCTACTGCTTAGAGAAATTTGCCAGTTTATAGGTATGATCCCTGATGTTTAGCCTATTATACTGTTTTAAATCAATGTCTGTTATCTGTCAACTTTATTTTTTGCTGATGAAAATGTATCTTTTAGATATATATATATTAAGTATTGTTCTTTTACTTGTCTAAAATTTAAGATACAAATTTGATTATCTCTTGTTTCAAAAGAAAATCACAGTGTATGATTAAAATTATGCTAGATTAATGACCATGAGATAGGTACAAACTGCATGTTTCCAATTTTATCTTAGAACTTCAAATCAGTGAGGACATTTGAGATAAACAGCAAAGTTATAAGTAATATTACAATGTTACTATCAGGTCACAAATTGAGTAATCAATAATTCAAAATTAATGTTTGTAACTGGGATACTTAGATAGATCCTTGTTATAAGTTATGAATGTGTTCTTGGAGATGCTGTTGTTTCAAAACATTTTAATTAAATGGCTAAATGGAAATGCAGAACTCACTTCATACACTGCAGTTGCAATGTAGGCACTTTTATTGTTCCAACATGACCTCTTTCAACAGTATGTTGCTACCATCATCTGATCTTATGCAGCTTCTTATAAAACTGCCATGTTACATTACATGAAGTCAAAGCATAGAAGTGTATCTTCATTTCCAGCCATACCGTTCGCCCCACAGTCCATCACGTGTGTCTTATCAATGTAAATAACTCCTTGTTTTGACATTTATACGATATATCTCAAGTAATTTTTGATATCCATCTCTTTGGGTGCAATGTGTTAACATTGCCTGGTTCAGTACTGGATTCACAGGAAACAATGCTTGTTAGTGAGTCAGTTATTTACATGTTCTATGAATCATAATTGTGACTTTTTGCTGTGATATGTAATGAACCAGTTCTACAAAACTTTGGCAGTATACTGGTCATTTACATAAGTTCTTAAGTTGTTTTTATTTTTCTCCTTACATGTATACAGTAATTTATACTTTTCTATGTTTGATCTCTCTCTCCCTCAAACATAAACAAACACAATCATACTACCGCACATTCAGATATTTTTCTATAGAATATAGGGAATTGTCAAGTAGATTATGATTTTAGTTTGTGCTTTTAATTAATTTTATTATCCTTTTAATTCTTTACATTACTGAGTATATGGTAAAAGATTTATATGGCCAAATACCTCATTCCGTTCTGTGCCCCACAAAGCTGAGTGATGGATAATGCAAATAGTTTCTTTTTCTAGAATTATGTTTATGAATGTTACTGTAGTTTATAAACTGTGATTTTTGACAACAAATGTCCTAAGGGAGTAACAAACATATTATTTGTCACCAATGAGATACCCAGTATATGACACCATTTTGAAAATAGGAAAAATAAATCAACTTTTTGACATTTTAGTCCCCAAAATCTGATTTCATCCATCACCAAAAATTGCAGATCTTAGATGTCTAAGAATTCATTAATGTGTGACTTCCAGTTCAGGTTCTTATAAGTAAAATACCTAAGAATTTAGACTGTACTATTTCATTTATTGAGTTACCCTCAGTCATTATTTCTGATGTTGTGGTCAGGTCTTGTGCAGTTTTGAATAATGTGCAATGTGTTTTAACTAAATGTATCAGCTGTCCAGTTACTGATCATTGGCTATTGTTTTTCAAGAAAATGTTATTTACATTTTCATCTGTTGGAATTATTTCATGAGGCTTGATTTTAATAACTGCATTATCAGCAAAGGGAACTTTCCTGCTTTTTGGAAACACTGTACATTGAGAGATAATATATATATAACAAAAACAAGAGAAGACCCAATATCAATCTCTGTGATACACTTGTCCACTTATATTAGCTATTCCCCATTCTGAAGATACTGTTTCATTATGTATACTCTCTGAGGATCTTAATGCAACTTTAAAAATGTGTTAGTTCTATATCATGAAAACCAGTTACTAGTGACATCTCTGATAACATAATATTCTAGCTTCTCTAGGAGAACATTGTGAACTGCACAATCAAATGCTTCTGGCAAGTCACAGAAAACACCAGTGAGCAATATTTTGTTATTCATATTTTGTATTATCTGATTTGTGAATTGAAAAACAGAATGTTCTATGGAGAGACAATTTTGAAATCCAAATTGAGTCTGAGTGTGTGTCTTATTATGAGAGAAGTCTGTTATAGTTCTTGCACAAGTAACTTTTTCCAGCACCTTCGAGAAGGAGGCAAGTAGTGAGACTGTTTGGTAATTGTTAATCTCTGTCTTACTAACTTTCTTACTACAGGGTTTGTCAACAGTATATTTAATTCTGTGTGGAAATATCTACTGTAATAATGATGTGTTGCATATGTGACTGAAGGCATTGCATGTATATGTGAAGAACAGTATTTTGGTTCTTTTCTTAAGGTGTCAGCTCCATGGCATTTTTTTCTGTTTTAAGAAAGTTAATTGCATTCTTAATTTATTTAGCATAGAATGGAGTAATTGTAATTTGTCTGTACATGAGAGGCATTGCTTCTTGCGTGTAGTCTACTGCTTTATCCCATGTACTGACCTTGCCAATTTTCTAAGCTACTTTAACAAACTGCTGGGTAGGTGATCTTTCTGTGTCTGACATTATTTGCAGCCTTCATTTTTTACTTCCATGTAGCATATAAAGTGTAAGGTTCATAAAGCTGTTTTCTTCAAATTAAAAATTTATTCAGGGGTTTGGACAGAGTTTATCAATGTAATTATTGTACCAGGGTGTCTTGTTCTTCTGATACATATTTGTTTGTATATTGCGTTGAATATTCATACTCACTGTAAGAATAATCGATTACTGGATGGAACAATACGTAAAATAAAGGGAAGACAACCATTAACCTGTAGCTAAGTGATGTGTGGTGCACACAAACACACAAAATAAAGCAATATTTATGCTAGCTTTCAAGTTTTTGCTCTTTCTGTGGCAAAAGTGCACACATTCTTACACACAACCATACAGATTCCCAAACATGTGTTCTAGTGCTCGAAAGCTAGTGTGAATTGTGTTCTTTGTTATTTATTTCTGTGCTCCTCTCATAGATCTGCTATATGCGAGTGAGTGCCGTCCACCTACTGTACATATTTCAGTTAAAATTACTTATTTTTGTTGTTTTTAGTAGGCTGAACTCTAATATGATAAAGAATTGCATCACTCACCACTTTTTTTTTATAGTTAACAATCAATATTTAAAAATGCTTACATGCATGGCTGAAAGAATGCATGCTATTGAAAATCCACTGCTGTATGAAATACTTTGAGATTAATGTGCTGGCTCCAAATTCCTTGACATTGACTGTATTAGGTATAGATCTACTACCCAATATTAGTGATGAATTTAGTGGGCTATGATATAAGGACGTAGACATTGTGACATATGGAAGTTTGAGTTGGTCCGGGGAGCTTGCACAGATTGCCGAACTGATTAAGGTGACAGATGCGATTAGTGTGGAATCTGGGTTCGAGTCCCAGTTCAGGACAAATTTTCACATCTTAATATTTGGTAATAGATCTAACCTAATGCAGCTGATATCGAGGTTTTCACACCCAGTAAATTAACTTCAAAGTATTTAAAAATGCATTTATTAGTGAGTCTAATGATATATATATCCTGTACCATTTAATTAATAAAATAATTAAGATAAGGAATGGTAAGGCAAGGGATCAGTGCTGGTCCAGTATAAATTGACCAGCCAAAAAATCTTTGAAATCTGGAGAGAAGAACATTTCTGTTCAAGAACCTAATGTATCCAGGGGGAAAATTACCATTTCTATGCATTAAGTAGGGCCTAATGAAAAAGTTAGTAAAAACCTTATCTAAAAATGAAGAATGTTTCAAATATCTGTATGAGAAGGTGCTTCATCTGTAAGAGGCCAAATGAAATGAGTGTGTGTTGGATCTAACATTGGAAAAATGATCTTCAGTTGCAATGTTGAATAAAAAATCTCTGTGGGTGAGAGAGTTCCTAGACAGCAGAAAGGGCCTGCATTATAGTTCTGTTGTAGCCAACATGCTGGAAAAGTTCAAAGAAGTTAAACTGTTTGATGAGACCCAAGATTCACTTTATAATCAATCATCTTGATTTTTCCTTGATAATTTTTGTGATCTCAGTGAGGAAAAAAGTGAGTTCTTTCACCAAGACATCACAGTAATGGGAAGACATTATCAAAGCCACTGGACTAGCAATGTGATAGGGGATCTTCCATTGGTCTCTATCCACTAACATGCAATTCATTTAAGAAAAAACTATGATAGAAGATTTAAGGAAAAGAGAAAAAGGAAGACAATGGCATAAAATTCCTATGTAATAATGAGGTTGTCATTACTTGCCATTTCATTAGCACGTGTTTTGCTAATTTTCATGTTCATAGTGAAGGCACATTGTTACAAAACTGTACATAATAGAAAGAAAGAAAAAAATCTGAGATCAGATGCAGAGTCAGTGCTCAAAAATCTATGGGTTTAAGTTGTTACCCAATAAAAAGTATACAGAATAAATGTTCACACAGTAGAGGATTGTGTGCTGATTTGAAATTTCCTGACAAATCAAAATTGTGCGCTGGATTGAGACTCAAACTCAGAACCTTCGCCTTTTGCAGCTACTCAAGCACAACTCACAACTTCTCTTCACAGCTCTACTTCTGCCAGTTCGTAATCACCTACCTTTCATGCCTTTTAGATGTTCTCCTGTTAAACTTGTGACTAGCACTTTTGGAAGGTGGTGATGTTTGGCATATGGGGCACCCAGCTGTCCGATCATCAGCACCCTTACAAACTCCCAATTTTTACACAGTCCAATTTTTTCCACAGTCCAATCTAGCCACTGTCACGAATGATGACGACGATGAAATGATAACGACACTAACACCCAGTCCCCGTGCAGAGAAAATCCCCAACCCTCCCAGTAATCGAACATGGGACCCCGTGATCCAGAGGCATCAATGCTAGCCACTAGACCACAAGCTGCGGACTCTTTAGGAAGAAAGGGTATTGTGGATACGTGACCTGAGGGATGCTTCCAGAATGAATTTTCACTCTCCAGCAGTGTGTGTGCTAATATGAAACTCCCTGGCAGATCAAAACAGTGTGCTGGATTGAGGCCTGGACTTGGGACCTTTGCCTTTTTAAAGAAGTGCTCTACCAACTGAGTTACCCAAGCACAGGTCATGACCCATCCTCACAGCTCTGCCAGTTCCTGATCTAGCATCCATACTTCACAGAAGAATTCTTGTGGAACTGGCAGAACTAGAACTCCTCAAAGCAAGGATATTGAGGAGATAAGGTTTAGCCACAGCCTGAAGGGTGGCTTGCAGAATGAATTTTTGCTCTATCATCTGACCCTGTGTCTAGTCCCCTAAGTGCTGTAACTTAAAGATATCTGTGTGGAAAGGATTTGTCCATGTGTATGTAATCCAGCTGTCATTCCCCTTTTCTATGATCAGGGTGTTTCCAGCTTGTTTGACCTCTTTTTTTCAAGTGGGATTTCATGCTGACCACAGAATGCAGCAAGCGTTTGTTCATTCCCATTTTCTTGGTATGTTTTACTCTTCCTAACTGGGCATATAAGTCCCTTAATAAGATCTGAACATTATTTTTATTTACTTTGCTTACAGTCTGTTTGAGGAGATCTCAACAGTTATTACTTCTTTTTTGTCCTCAACAGATACTTAATGTAATTATTGGGGGCACGAGTGTTTATGATGGTACAGACAATTCATCTGCATTTCTCTTTGTAAATTCTGTATCTTTGAGACTTGAATATTTGTTCATTGTATTTGTTATCTCTTGGAACCCTGCTATTAACATTTTTTATTTTTCTGATTGGTAATTTGATATTGTTTTATTCTACTCTGTGCAAGTGGGTGTTTGGGTGATTGCAAACATATTGATTCCTTGCTGCCTTTTAGGTGGCTACCCACTGAATCTGACATAGCATTCTTCATCTTTTTTGTCGGACAGGGCAGCAAATTTTTTTCCCAAAAGACCTATTCATATTTGAGTTTTGGAGGTAGTTAGCCTTGAACAGATTAAGCTCCTATTTACAGCTATGGTCGCCTCAGTACGTTTTCTGGCTGCACTTTCAACCCTACTCTTTTATCTGGGCTTGGGACCAGCAACAGAAACTAAAGAGCCACTCAGTTCACCCAATAACTACTGCATTCACTGTGATAATTATTTAGCACTATTATTTACTATGATAATATAACTTGTTTGCATCTCATATATTTGCTGAAATTCATATCCTTTGTTTCAGATGTACCGCAAGACAATCCAAATGTTTTACAGCTAAAAAATCTTGCATCTAAAGTACTCTTTGCTCTCAGTTTAAACTTCTTCAATGCTGTTTTCAATAGAATATCTGCAAGGTATGTATAAATCTTTCCAGTTCTTTCTTGTGTTTTTTCACTCCAAGAAGGAAAGCTATTATATGAAAGGCTTGAGTATCAGTTAATAGTGTTGGGTGTTTTATTTTGCATTGCTAATGTATTTGTTTCAGGGGCCAATTACGTGTTATTTAGAATAATACTGTGCTGACACATAACTGCTCGTATTTTTAAGAAACTGTTTGCACCATTGTATTAGTGCATCACTTTGAACTGTCTCCTTCCAGTAACAGGTTTAATCAAAATTGATCGGCTCAGTGGCTGTGGATAATCAGTTTGCTGTAATCAGGTTCTTGTGCCCCACTGAAAAATGATATGTATGGTGTCTGACACAAAGGAAAGGAAGCTGATGTTACAAATTTGTTTACTTATCAAATCTGCTAAATTAGTGTTAGCTGACTTATAAATCAGAGCTCATTGGGGTTCACATAGATGTGTATTTCTTCATTTCTCTATTAATTTTTTTATTTTTCATTTATCTTGAATCTACTTGAAAACTCCATTGTTTTAGCCTTTCAATGGAATACATATACATGATACCCTGAAAACCACTGTCACATTATTAGGATTTTTTCCCATTCCATTCATGTATGGAATGCGGGAAGAATAATTCATTTAAAGCCTCTATGTGTGCAGTGATTATTCTAATCTTATCCTCATTTGACTATGGAGTTAAACGTTTCAGCTTTTGCTTTGCTACTCTCAATTTCAGTTCCTGTTTCATTTGCTAGAAACTGAACACTGACTTTGGTGCCACTAACAGTCTTTACCTATGACCGGAATTTGTTTGGCTTTTGTGAAATATCATTTGACAATACTCTGCTACGATAATCATTGAAGGCATCGGGCATTGCTCTCTTGACAGCCAAACAGTTTCATTCAGCATCTTCTATCTATATCCTTACACTTTATTTGACACCTATTATGCAGTAATTTCTGTTTTTTTTAGAATTTCTATACAGTGACTCTATACCACGTAGTTTCCCTCCCATTATGAACTGTTCTACTGTGTACATATCTATTCAGTGCATGATCAACTATTCTTTTAAACTTGATCCGCAATTCCTCTATATGCTCCTACCTTGTGCTGGACGTTTCAAGTTCCTCATTGAGATATGTTGCCATTAGATCCAATATATTTCCATCACGAGTGGGATTCCTACCTGTTCTAGGTAGTTTTAAGAGAAGGCATTTAGTAATATTTTACATGATGTCTCATCACACCCACCACTGAAAAAACCATAATTTTCCCAATTAATTGTTGGGTGAATAAAGCCTCCACCAATGATTACAGTATGATTGGAAAACTTATGTGCGTGTAAACTGAGGTTTTCTCTAAAGTTTTCGTTTACATCAGGAGATGAGTCTGGTAGGTGATAGAAGGATCCAGTTATCATTTTATGCCCATCTCTGATACTGAGTCTTGCCCAAACAATCTCACATGCAGCTTCAGTTCTATCTTGGTGGATCTGAGTTTCTTGTTTACTGTGACAAATACACCACCTCCATTTCAGATTTGCCTATCCTTTCAATATATACCTAAATTTTCCCCAAAAATATCATTGCTATCAATTTCAGGTTTCATTAAGCTTTCTGTACCTAGTATTACGTGAGATTCACTGCTTTTCACACATTCACTGCTTTTCCAAACTCTGGCACTCTGTTGCAAATGCTTTGGTGATTTACCATTAGGATTTTGTTACTCTCACCTGTGAGAAGCATTTCTTTCAGTCTTACACTGATACTTCTGGGTTTCTTACAGCTATCGTCATATGGATTAGATAGAGTGTTGCCTAATCTAATAACCCCTTACGTGCACCCCACACACATCCAGCTACCGGAATAATGTGTAGTGCACAATGGACACATTTAAAGGGTCGCTAAAGTTCTGAACCCTATGGCAGAAGTCCAGGAAGTCTCAGCCTAACTTGCCACAGAATCTTTGAAGTCTCTGGTTCAGTCCTCCCATTCATCTCAGAAGCAAAGGGCCATGATCAATTCTGGGGACAATGCTGCAAATTGTGAGCTCTGTTAAAACTCCTTACACAAGCCTGGTCTTTGCAACCTTCTCTGCCAGTTGCTGTAATGACACAGTTCCCACAGTGGCTGCAGGAACAGCCTCTTCAACATGTTGAATGAGGTCCCCATGAGTGCGTCTGGTGTCCTTTCCAGTTCCTTGCTGCACTTTCACTAAGGGATACCATATTTGCCATACAATTGAACTGCCAACGTTGAATAGACCCCTACCCTCTTGGGTTTGCCTCCTTTAGACACTGGACAGAACAGGTTTCCCCAAAATGGGTGAAGTGAGCCCTGCTGGCTCAATTTCAGTGTCAGTGAAAGACAGCACCTCAAACCTGTTGGTAAGGGAGATTGGTACAACACCATGAGTTCTCTGTGGTCCCTGTCTATCCTGTACAAGACACTAGATCTACCATTGACATGCGCTCACAGTCAAGAGAGTGAATAATGTCAGAATAATGACAGATCCTGCACTTTCTGCAGACCAGACAGGATGCACACGAGGGAATGCACTTGAGGTACCTCTGCTATTGGTATCACAGGTACACAACTCTCAGGATCTCTTTCAACACACCGATTCACAACAGCTGCCAATCATTTGACAGTAGTCAGGGTGGTTTCTGGGTACTTAGGAATGTCAACCAACTCATCCCTTGTTTGAGAACAGCATTCACATTGTGGCTGCAATTTATCCCCCAGTGCGGTGTATTACAAGGCAGTGAACAAGTAACTGTAAATTTGGCCATCTGATTATTTTTTAATCTGTTGAGCTAAAAAGTTTCTAATTTCCTATCAGAATTGAAGCAAATACATAAAATGAGGTATCTATTAAGGCAATACAAAAACCAGTGGTAAACATTACTAGATTTCTAAAATGTTTTGAGGTTAATTACAATTGTTAGCAAACCTGGAAACAGAATTGATTTATGATAAATGCAGATAATATATAGGGCTACTCTCCTTTAATGGAAAACTAAACACAACACTATACAGGGTGTCCCATTTATCTTTACCACCCTAAATAACTGTTTGTCCAGATGAAAATTACAAGATGTTTCAAGCAAATGTTCTGTAGCCATCAGGGGGACATCAATCAGCATGATTGCCTATTTGTAGCTTTGTTTTTCACAAAGATATGAACAGCAGTATGACTTTTTAAAATGGCACCCTGTATTTTTTATTCGGTAATTCATTTCCTCTCCTAAAGACCTATTCAAAAATGTATCACAGTGTACCATTCACTGAAACACAACATTATTAATTACATAATGCAACATTGACTTTGAGCCCTGGATCACAAACTCATCCACTTGCTGCAGTTGTCAGAAAACAAATGAAAACCAAGTAAAAACATAATACATAATTGACTTTGACTCTCCTGTACTACTGCCCAGGAGTAGAACATTCAGAGGTGCTCAGAGTGGTGACCTTGGACACTGATACACTGGTGCACTTGTCGAATGAAAGAATTATTTACTGCTTCCAGTGGTACCGGCTGTAGAGTATTACAAGCAAGCACAATATGTTCCTGCATGTCCTCTGGAGTTGTTGGAATATCGTGATAGACAACATCTTTAATTCATCCCCAAAGAAAAAAGTCCAGAGGATTTAAATCAGGAGACCTAGAAGACCAAGTAACTGTTCCTCCTCGATCAGTCCATCTGGCAGGATATCTTCGGTTCAGAACACTACGTGCATGCAAGCGTTATTTGCTGGACGTCCATCGTGTTGATACCACATAAGCTTTCTGGTTCTTAGCAGCAATTCACCCAGAAGAGGAGGAAGAATTTGTCTGAGGAAGTTGGCATACGCAGTGCTGTTTAGACTACCATTGATGAAATAAGGACCAATAATTGTCGTACCAAGCATCCTACACCAGACATTAACTCTCCATTGACGTTGATGTTTCACCTGTCTAAGCCATTGTGGGTTGTCGCTGGACCAATAATGCATGTTCCTTGTATTTACTTGTCCTATGTTTGAGAAGGAACATTCATCGGTAAATAGAACATTGGAGAAGAAGTTCGGGTTGGTGAGGATTTGCTGCTGTGCCCACTGACAAAACTGTACACAATTCTGGATATCATTCCCATGCAATTCTTGATGTAGGTATACATGGTAAGGATGGAACCAGTGACATGTAATAATACAAAGTGCACTGGTTTTAGGAATGCCAACCTCATGTTCAAGCTGTCTTGTGTTCACATGTGGATTCGTAGCAATGGAAGTGAGAACAGTAACTTTGGCAGCTTCGTCTGTGCGAATGCTACGACGATTGCGTTGTTGTGGGTTGAAACTTCACGTTTCCTGAAGTGTCGCAACAAGACGAGAAAACTTCCATCGGGGAGGTGTGTTCTTGTCAGCATATCTCTCTCTGTAAGGTTCCGCTGCCTGCATAGCATTTTGCCTACCTTCAACAACAATAACAGCAATAATAAAAGAAACATTATGTCTATGCAGTTTGTTGGAAGGACAGCCTTTACTGTAGGCCTACTCTACACAACAGTATTTAAAAGGACTAAACTACTATACTAAATGTACCCGTACATAAGAAAACAGTACTGCAATTGCTGTTCTGCTAGCTTACATTCCCCATAGATGAGTAGCATTTCTACCTTCTCTTCGTTGGTGTACATTCTACTCACACAACTCTTCAACTAACGATGGTTGACGGGATGGCGAGTGTGCATTCTACCTATGTGTACATTTGCCCTCTGCCAACGTCAGCACGTGGATGTGTTTCATTACCCCAAGTACCTGCACTAAGCGCTGGGAGTGTCAACGTCAATGTTGTGTTATGTAATTAATAACGTTGTTTCGGTGAATGATACACTGTGATACATTTTTGAGTAGGTCTTTAGGAGAGGAAATGAATTACTGAATAAAAAAAATACAGGGTGCCATTTAAAAAAGTCAACTGCTGTTCATATATTTGTAAAAAACAAAGCTACAACGAAGCAATCATGCTGATTGATGTCCCCCTGGCGGCTAAAGAAAATTTGCTTGAAACATTTTATAATTTGCATCTGGACAAACAGTTATTTAGGATGGTCCAAATAAATGGGACACCCTGTATATTAGAATATCTTCTACAGTAGTTAAATCACAAATGCTGATTTAGTGCAGGTACAAAGGACAATGGTAGCTTCTGAATTCAAGGACACACACATAGTAAACGGGTGACCCAGTACCACTGAGTTGATAATTTTTGTTGAAAATTATCACAGTATGTGGACAAACTTTAATTAAAAACAGGTGCACACCAGTGCACCATGACAGATAGTGAGGAGTCTGGCTTCTTTTATGCCAAGGTGGTATGTTTACACTAGTAAGATCAAGTCTGGCATAAAATATACTTTCAGGCACAGTATGTTCTTCTGCAACATTTTGGTGCAAATGGTTCAAATGGCTCTGAGCACTATGGGACTCAACTGCTGTGGTCATCAGTCCCCTAGAACTTAGAACTGCTTAAACCTAACTAACCTAAGGATATCACACACATCCATGCCCGAGGTAGGATTCGAAACTGCGACCGTAGCAGTCGCACGGTTCCGGACTGCACGCCTAGAATCGCGACACCACCGCAGCCGGCTTGGTGCAAATGCTTTGCAATTTTTGTTTAGTGGAGACACTAGTAACCAATTGCATTAGAGATAGCTGGAGTGTTGGGGAATCAGTTCTTCTGCCAATCAATAAATGAAATATGCTTGTGTCCTTAAGTTAAGGGATTTTTGAGATGCACAAAGCAACAGAAGATACTGTGATAAAGTGAGCTCTAAAACTTTCTTGGCAACATTGTGACCTTTGATTACCTGATGCAGATGAAAGATATACAGGAATATCAATCATGGATAGCAGTTTTTCTTTATTGGGATTGTTGTGTTGAACTTAACTTCTCTTTTGTAGGTCACATGATTTGTCTTTCTGTGGATGAGGTAGTTGAAATATATTTTCTGAAAACATTCAGAACTCCTAATAAGGAAAAACATTGGTTTACAGCAGCCAGTTTCTTTCTTTCTTTTTATTTTTCCTTTTTTTGGTAATGATCTTTATTGTTTTCTTTTGCAATAAATGCACATTCTTGCAACCTGCTGAGTTGCCCCACAATAACAGTTCATTGCTGATGTGGCTGTGGAATGTTCTGATAGTACACTTTTTAGTTGTCTCAAGAGGGACAGAACATGTGAAATGTTTAGAACTACAGGTTTAGTGTGCTGTTGCCAGTTCAACTTTGTATCAATGAAAAAGCCCAGAACCTAACAGCTGCTATGTCACCCAGTGTGTTTTGTCTTCATCAATTTTCATGATAAACCAGGTCTTGGCATCATTGAAGAGGACTTCTGCTTGGTGCTGCTTGGTGAACAACTTGAACTACATCCTCTTATTTGAGATCAAAGTTGTATCATCCATGAACTGCAAGGTGTGCCCATTGGAACCTATGTCGTTAGTGAAAATGAGGAACAACAGAGGCCATATTAGGATCCCTGTGGCAAACCATGTTGTAACTTCATTTCACCTGTCTGCTCCTTGCACTGATATAATTTGCCTCCCATTTTTCACATAGAGGTCAAGACTTTGTAGAACAGTTCCCCCAATACCAAATAATTTTAGCTTGCTGAGCAGGGCCTTATGCAGGATACAATTAAATACCTTACTGAGGTGACAAAGTGCCAGTGCTATAGACTCCTTGTCTTCTAAACCCTGACTTATACTTGCAACTAAATCAAGTTGTTGTTGGATTGTCCATCCAAAAGCCACACCGCGTATCATAAAAGAGGTTATTTCCTTTGAACAAACTTATTAGCAGAGATTTCTGTAGATTGAGCAAGCAGTTAAGGAAACAACAACAAAAATGGGGGTTTGCCAGTGATATTGAAGTTCTGTTAGAGACAGCAAAGGACTTGGAAGAACAGACAGCAAAGGACTTGGAAGAACAGTTAAATTGACAGCAGGATATAAGATGGATATCAACAGAAACAGAACAAGGATAATGGAATGTAGTCAAATTAAATCAGGCGGTGCTGTGGGAATTAGATTCGGAAATGAGACACTAAAAGCAGTAGATGGGTTTTGCTATTTGGGCAGTGAAATGACTGACGATGGCCAAAGTGGAGAGGATATAAAATGTAGACTGACAATGGCAAGAAAATTGCAGATTTAGAAGGATGTAGGTTGCAGTAGTTATTCTGAGATGAAATGGCTTGGGCAGAGTAGAGGTGGCTTGGAGAAGTGTATCAAACAACAACAACAATAACACTCTTTGTAAACTGCTATTGTGTAAGCTACTTACAGCAAGTCTGGAAATTCTCCGGCATGGAGGCATTTGTTTATTACTCTTTAGTGGGAATAATTTTATAAGCATCCGAAACATGTCAGCTATTACAAAGATATAGCAAACCCTCAATCATTTTCGTTTTTGGCGAAGATTCGTAGATGTCACCGGTTACAAGGTCTAACTTTTTAAGTGGAAGAATATACTGTCTAAACTCTACCTTTTTCATTGCTAACTTTTACTCTTTGGCATCTATCACAGGTAGGGCACGTCTCTCTTTTTAGTCTTCTCCCAGTGTTACAAAAATAGATGTTGTCATGTACCTTTTGTAAGCATTTTGTTGTGCCACAGTGTCCAAAACTTTAATGTACATATTTTATTAATAGGTCAATGTATAAAACTTTTATCCATTATGTAGGAGGATCACTGTGACTATGATAAATAAAGATTTCTTGAAATTACTGGAACCAATCGCCTTTTGTATTCCTCTTTAATTTTTATTATCCTATTACTGGTTTAGAACCGCCTAGTGATTCATCATTAGATGGTACATATTTATCGATTGTCTGCAGCAGTGTGGGAGTCATATAGCTGTGGCAAGATGTCTAAATGGAACATGTAAGTACTGAATCTGGTGAGAAATATTCACATTATGAGATTGATTTTGTTGCGTTACTTACAGTTATTAGTATTCGTTGATTGCTTGTTGGTGCAAACAGTATTTTCTCTCTCTCTCTCTCTCTCTCTCTCTCTCTCTCTCTCTCTCTCTGCGTCACATACACACACGTGCGCACACACACACACACACACACACACACACACACACACACACACACACACACTCAACCTCCTCCTTCGACGTACTCCCCTGCTTAACATTACATTATTATAAATAATAAAAAGTAATGCTGTGATGTTTATTGTTTATTTCACAAGTATTGAACATTGTTAGTTGAACGAAAGATAAATGAAATGTCAACCGAAATTTTAGTGCTAAAATTGTAAATGTAATACCTTCCAAACTCAATGTTTAATAGATTTTGTAAATAGCACATGTCAACTTTGCCATATAACTGTATGTAATTTTGCAATAGAGAAATATGTAGGTACTCTGCCCTAACACAAACTCCTCGATAGTACTTTAGCTATACTCACTCCTTGGTTTATTTAGGTTTTATAGAGCATGTAGAATGTGTTACCTGTGGCTAAGTGTGTGAAGTACAGTAAAAGTAATGTGACTGGAAAACATGCATTATATTTTCCTGATTACTGTGTGGACCAAAACTAACCAACGGATACTAACGCAACAAAATCGATCTCATAATGTGAATGATCCTCTCCACACTCAGTACTTACATGTTTTGCTTATACATCTTGCCACAGCTACATGACTCCCACACTCCTGCAGACAATAAATAAATATGTACCATGTAATGATGAGTTGCTAGGTGGTTTGAAACTGGTAATGAGATAATAAAAATTGAAGAACAAAAGAAAAGGCAACCAGTTGCAGCAATGTCAGGAAACCTTCAGGTCAATATATTGTTCAGGTCAACACAGCTCCCAGCCATTTAAATGTGGTTGGAGTCTCCTAAATAAAATTTCTTTACATATTTTTTAATGTTGAGCTGTTGTTCCTCCATCACTTTTATGTAAAAAAACTCTTCGCTTATCTCCAGTTATTGTCATTGTTCTAGTTTCTTCCGATATCTGTACAAATTTTCAAAATTTGTCTTTCATCTTTTAATCCCTTTCAGTACAAACTTTTGAACTCTTTTTCTCCCTCACAGCTATTATTTTCTGTGTTATCGTGCATAGACTGTCATGAAAGAGCATTGGTAATTTCATTGTCCTTCCTTTGAATTTATTTAACATTATATTCAAATTGTGGTAAAAATGATGGCCATCCAGTTATTCTGTTGTGGTATAGTTTGCATTCCTATTGGTACCACAATGGTTTATGGTAATTTTAGACAGTTACTTTATTAGCCAAAAGACAATTTTTCAACTTGTCAAATTGTTACGGTGTATATTTCATGTTTTTACAGTAGCCTACTTGCGAAAGCTTTGGATTGATGTTCAGCTCGCCCCACACAATTTTTTTTCCTTTAAATAAATGAACACCAAGTAATGGGCCACTACTGTCTGTCATAATGCAATAGGGAAGTGACATATCTGGCCTATACAAGATTTGACTTGCGTCATTACTGACAAATTTTTACAGAAACCTGTTAAACCAAAAACTGACTTTTAATTGTTTTTTATTTTCTGGTGCATGAAAGGTGGCAATGGCTTCTGTTTTATCTGTGTCTGGTGAAATCCCCTTTTCTGAAATAATATGTCCCGAATTTACAATTTTCTAACTTCTGTATCATTCCCTCTTTTTGTAATTTTCAACACCCTTTCATTAACAGTTCAAAATGTTCTTTCCATGTTTTTTCCTTTTAAAATTTTATCCATATAAACAATTATTTTTAAATTTACTTAACCCCCTAATAAATTCAGCAAAAATACACCGAGTCCAAAGGGTACAACATGACACTAAAACCATTTACTGCTGTACAGAAATGTAGTTTATTTCCTAGTGCCTGGGTTTAAATACATTTGATGAAAACCCAAGGTCAAACATAAGGCACATGTATGTTTAACACATTCAAAAATATAATGAAAAGGATGGTTGCTACTCATCATTTAGTGGAGATGCTCAAGTTAAGAAAGGCACAACAGAAAGACTGTCAGAAAGCAAACTTATGGGCAACAAGGCACACTACAAATGTAAAGTCACTATTGATGCTACCTCCCTTCATACTAACATCCTTAATGTCCATGGCCTTATCGCTGTTGAAACTACCATTTCCAACGCCTGGCGGATTCCAAACCAACCACCTCCTTCTTAGTCGCCAAGACCAACTATATCTTCACCCACTGTTACTTCTCCTTTGAAGGCATTACCTACAAACAAATCTGGGGTACGGCTATGGGCACCCATGTGGCATCATCCTATTCCACCCTATTCATGGGCCATCTAGAACAATCCTTCCTAAACACCCAGAATCCCAAACCCCTTACCTGGTTCAGATTCACTGATGACATCTTTGTGATCTGGATCAAGAGTGAGGACACCCTATCCACAGTCCTACAGCACCTCAACATCTTCTCCCCCATCTGCTTCGCCTGATCCTACTCAACCCATCCAGCCACCTTCCCCAATGTTGACCTCCATCTCAAAGATGGCTATATCAATACCTCTGTCTATATCAAACCTACCAACCACCAGCAAGACCTCCACTTCAACAGCTGCCACCCATTCCATGCCACCCAAGTCCCTTCCATACAATGTAGCCCGTGGCCATTGCATTTATAATGACAAACGGTCCCTCTCGAAATATACCAGCTATCTCACTGAGGACTTTACAGTCCGTAATTACCATCCCAACCTTGTACAAAAACAGATCTCCCATGCTTTATCTTGCCAGTCATCCAACACCACCCGAAGTCCCACTGTCTGGCCACAGAGGAGCATTCCCCTCATGACTCAGTATCGCTCAGGACTGGAGCAGCTGAATTACATTCTCTGCCAGGGTTTCAACTGCCCCTCATCATGCCCTGAAATGAGATATGTTCTACCCACTATCGTTCCCATCCCTCTCACAGTGGTATTCTGCCCTCCCAACGATCCTACGCAGTATTTGCGTCCATCCGCAATGGTCCTAGATGCAAGACCTGTGTCATGCATCCTTCCACCACCACTGATGCCAGTCCAGTCACAAACACCACCTATCCCATCAAAGGCAGGGCTACCTGTGAAACTAGTCGTGACCTACAAGCTAAGCTGCAACCACTGTGCTGCATTCTATGTGGACATAACACCAACAAGCTGTTTGTCTGCATGAATGATCATCAACAACCTTATTTATTCTCAATAAAGACCATGTGCTGACAAAAAGTGGTGAGTTTGGTTTCCAGATTTTTGAATCTGGAGGCACTGTTTACACAAGAAGTCACCTGACCAAGGAGCTTGTAAAAAAACACCTAAGAGTAAAAGTGCGAGTGTTGTGATTCAAAATAAAAAACAGAGATAAACAAAACATTACGCTCATATGTGATGTTGATTAATAATTTAACACAAATCTTCTTTTTTAATACGTTAATAAAAAGAATTTACTTTAACATTTTCCCTTGTTAAATAGAAATCAACAAACAGGCAAACCCTCAAAAAAAAAAGAAAAGAAAAGAAAAAAACTGAGTTTTACAACAGTCCCATTTGATTACACGATATCTTCACACATGTCTTCGATAGAGCTTTGGTCACGATATCCGTTACCTGCTCTTCAGATGGGATTTGATGAACTCTTAATTCTTCCTTCATAAAGTTTTTCATGAATAAAGAAATGCTTGATGGCTATATGTTTGGTTCGGCGATGAAATTCGGGATTCTCTGCCAACTTCACTACTGCTGAATTGTCTATTCGGAGAATTGGAATTTCAGATAGTCTTGTTGTTTCTCCAAATAGACGAGTTAACCAAATAATCTCCTTGGCAGCTTCATTTGCCGCAACTAGTTCAGCTTCAGTTGTAGATGTTGCTACCATGGTTTGTCACTGACTTAGCCATGATATCGCCCCTCCTATGTAGTTGATGTGTTGGTTTTTGAGCAACTCCAAAATCTGCATCACTGTAGCATTCCAGAGTTGTGCTCTTTCCTATTGATTTGTATGTGATTCCATATTCAGTCATTACTGATACATAATGAAGAACCCTTTTTACTCTTAATATGTTTTCTTTGTTGGGATTCTTGAGAGATCATGACAGAACACTTACACTGAAGTCTAGGTCTGGCATCAGATACATTAATGCTCCAACTGCTTATCTATTTGGGAAAGACTGTTCTACCTTGTCATCTTTCTCTGACTGTGAAACATCTGTAACTTTCAACATTGGGGTAGAAACTGCTTTACACTCTGGAAAGTTGAAACGTTTTAAAATTCGTTATGCATAAGCCTTTTGGTGAATCTTGATACAGCCATCCTTGCCATGTTCAATTTGCAGACCTAAATAATATTTTGCTGGTGCCATTGTGATCCTGAATTCCTTTTGCAATTGTTGGAAGAAAATGCTCAAATCATTTGAATCAGTGGCAGCTACCAAACCGTCATCAACATACAAAATTACCAGAACATCTTTGCCATTTTTATTTTGAGTGTACAAGCACGGATCTACTTGGCTTACTCTGAAATCTAGACCGACCAAAAATTCTTTGAATCGCTTATTCCAGCATCTTGGTGCTTGTTTTAAACCATACAGGCTTTTCTTCAGCCTGCAAATTCTTTTGGTTCCATCTTCATGTGCTATTGGTTGTGCTATGTAAATGGTTTCCTCAAGTTTTCCATACAGGCAGGCCATTGACACATCAAACTGTCCAAGAGACATTCTTTTAGTTGCAGCAAAACTCAGAATAGACCGAATCATTGTCATTTTTGCAACTGGACTAAAAGTTTGACTGTAATCTACACCTTCTCATTGACTGAAACCCTTGGCAACCAGTTGAGCATAAATTTTTTGATCTGACCTTCTTCATTTGTTTTCAGTCGAAACAACAACTTACATGGGATTGCCTTGGCACCCTTCGGTAAGTCTTCAAGCTGCCAGGTTTCTTTTTCGATCAGAGATTCCATTTCTCTGTCCATTGCTTCTTTCCATTTGATGCTGTCTTCATGTCTAAGAGCATCCTCATAGGTTTCAGGAACCTCATTTGTGACAAAGTAATCTTCTGTTATCGTTGCATAATCATTGAGTTATGTTGGTCTCTTTAATGATAAACGATCTCTTAACTTCACTCCTATTTCCTATTTGGAAGGTTCGAGAATGTCATCATCAGATTCTGTGTCTGAACTAGTTTTATAGTCCAACTATCTTCTGAGTGTGTATTTTCCTCACTCTCTGATTGATTTTTAATATAATCTGGACCTGCAATGGGCTTTTCAACATCTTGAAATGGTTGTGTAACTTGTTTAGTACAGAATTCCGGTTTTTCTTCAAATTGCACATATCTGGACAGCACAATTGAATTACTTTCTTTTATCCAAATCCTGAAGCGTTCATCATCATCATAACCAATGAGATGTCCTTTCACAGATTTCTGGTCCATTTTCTTTCGTTTTTCACTTGGAATGTGTGCATACACGTTGAGCCAATAATCCTAAGATGTTTAGTTTGAGGCTTTTTCTGTTCCCACAACTTGTAAGGGCTGAAACCTTCTACAGATGACTTCCCTGTCCTATTCTGTAAATTGCTGTGTTAACCAGTTCAACTCATATCGGTTCTGGATAAGTGACATCTGGATTTGAATACTTAAGTGTCCTGGCCATCTCAACAACTGTCCTATTATCCGGCTCACAAATACGATTTTGCTCAGGAGTATAGGGAGCAGTCAATCACTGTGTTATACCATTTGAATTTTAGATGGATCTAACCTCTTTGTTATCAAACTCCTTGCCATTGTCACTCAGCGTCTCTTTAACAGAGTGCCCCAATGCCTTTGTACGTGAGAGAAAATCTTTGAGAATTTTACTCAACTCTGATTTTTGTGTAGCATAATAACCATAGTGAAACTTGGTGCAATTATCTTTGAACAAAACAAGGTAATATTTCACCTGGAATGACTCATGAAAAGGTCCGCACAGACCAGCTGATATCTACTCAGCAGGCCTTGTTGATTTTCTCTAGTTCCAAATGGTAGACAATGTGCTTTTCCAAATTTGCATGGTTCACAAATCTCTGCCCTTCCCTAACATCAATGTTAAATTCCTTTTTGAATTTTGTTTTAACATTACGCTTGTCTTGATGACCCCATCTCTTATGATACAGTTGAAGTACATCAAATCTATCTTCCACTGAAAGATTCACAGTTGCACCCTTCACTGGCACTAAGGGCTTAATTCCTGCTTTGTATAAAGTACTACCAACTTTACGATTTCCACACAGTCTCACTCTACCACCAGTTGTCAAAGAGCAATATGTAGTACTTGACTGAAATATACTATTTTTGTTATGATCTTTGGCAGCTAAAACAGAAATAAGGTTTTTGGAAATTTTTGGTACATGCCAGACATCAGTCAGCTCTTCACATCTGCTGCCAACTGTTAGCGGAATCCAAATCTATCCTCTTCCTGTTGCGTCTAGAGACTCCTGTCCAGCAGCCGTTATAGAGCAGGGATTGTTGAACGCTTCAAAGCTGACAAAATAATCAGGACTATTTGTCAAATGTTTCGTCTGCACCGTTGTCAATCCACCAATTGTATACATCCACTTCTAATGAACAAGCCTCGCCACAAATAGTAAACAATGCTCCATTCGTTATTACAGTTTTGTCCATGTTTTTCTGCACAGTTGTATTTTTAGCTGGTCTTCCATCAGCAATCCACTTCTTACAATATTTGATCCAGTGGCCCGGTTCTTTGCAATAGTTACATTTTCCTTTAACGTTGAATTTGTTAGTTTTTGTTTTGTTTTGTTCACCTGATTTGACTACTAATGCCTCTTGTTCGATTTTTCAATACTCTTTATGAAATTTCTCTCAGACATGCACAGTTGTTCCTTTAATTCATTAAACTTTTCTTATCATCTTTCGTTAATAACATCCAACTCGATTTAAAGGAATCAAAGCTTGCAGGTAGAATATGTAAATCTATGCATACCAATAGCAGTTCAAGCCCGTAGTTCAGTTCATTTCACAGACTTTTTAACTTTGCTATGTGTGTGGAGATGTCTTCTTCCTGAGTCTGATTAAATGAGAAGAAATCTGAACAAATTTTGAACAGCTGGTCCTTTGATGATGCTTCGAAATTCTGTTTCAGTGCCTCCCATGCTTCATGAGCCGTTTCTTTGTCCATGATCTTCTGATACACAGTGTCTTGTAATCATCGACTTGGCATAAGTGTTTGCTTTATGTTAAAAAATCTGACTTGGCTTTATGATCCTTTATTGCTGCATCATTAGCACCTTCAGACAGTGGCTCAGGTTTTACTGACGTGTCATCAATTACGTGTAAAACTCCTTCATGATAGTCGATTAGATCTCGTATTTTTCCCTTCCAAATTGGCCAATCAGTTTCACTATTCAACGGCTTGATATGTTTTACCAGATCCATTTCTCTCTAAAACCAAAAAACACACACTCAAATACAAGTTAAAAGAAAACTATACCTGACACTCTTTGCACACATTTTTACACACGTAACTGGGACCCATAACCTATTGTATTTTGTTGAGGAAAAAAACTTATTTATTCTCGATAAAGATCAGGTGCTGACAAAAAGTGGTGAGTTTGGTTTTGCAATGCTTAGATTTATTTCTGAATCTGGAGGCACTGTTTACACAAGAAGCCACTTGGCCAAGGAGCTTCCAAAAAAACACTTAAGAGTAAAAGTGCGAGGGTTGTGACTCAAAATAAAAAACACAGATAAAGAAAGCATTATGCTCATATATGATGTTGATTAATAATTTAACACAAAACTTCTTTTTAAATACATTAATAAAAAGAATTTACTTTAACAAGTATTGATAGTATTGCAAGAGAAAAATAAATAGTGGCATATGTTTTGTCTAATATTACAGTTACATTGTAAATTAATAAAAAAAGATGTAGTTTTCTTTTATTAGCATTTACTGTCATTTATCTGCAAACTAATCATCATAGAGTAGCATCGCAGTATACTAAAATATAGATATATGAACAAAAAACAGTATTTATGGCAAATTTTCTCCTGGGGCTAGAAAACTTTGTGAAAATCTACAATCATGAATTAAATAATTTATAAATAAAAATAAGTTCAAAACTGGCCAGAATTTAGGTTGAACCACAGATTTCTGCAACCAAGAGAAGTTCTGCCTGGTCTTGATTCATTACAGAGCACCAAGAAAGTTTTCCAAATAGCCCTTCTTAAAAGTTTTGAGCATTTGTGTTGATAATGCCTCCTGTTGTATCACAGTTATTATCTAAATTAAAATTGTGGGTTATGATTGGCACGACTTTCACTGCTGATGAACAGATTTTCTATGTTGAGTATACAGTAAGCAGACTGAGTTTTCTGTTAAGTCTTAACTAGCAACGTATATGTAGTGATGCACACGCAAAGACCAAAGCAGTGCAGCCATCTAGGAAGCAAATATTATTGATGCAGATACAAAAGACTCCAGAATCCAGAAATGAATTGCTTCTTGATATTTGCTACATTTGTAAGATATCTGCGAGGTGTTTTAAGTGGGATTACATAGGAAAGACAAATGCCATCTTGTATACAAGTTTCGATCCACGAATCAAACTTATTAATGCACTATGACTACAAGGAATATGTTGAAAATTATGTAGGTGGTGAACACTTACTTATTAGGACGTCAATTTAGAGCAGGCTGCACCCTGAATTTCATTGAACATGAGTAATTGTATCAAATATCGTACCAAGCATAACAGTTTTTAAGTGATGTGTTGATAGCCAGGTGCAGAATGAATGAGCATGTGAATCCAATTTGTTATAATTAGAGGTCTATGCGGATATCCGCGGTGTTTGTCACTTGGCGGATAAAATCGTGATGGACGCGGATATCCGCGGGTCATCTGCGGATAATGAGCATGGCATCTGCCCAGTACGTATGTTGCAATGTTAGTTGAAAACTTCAAGTATGTTGACATTCTTGGAATCTTTCAGGGCCCGGGTAGAGCGACCGACGTAGCTGTACCCAAGAGACCTACGCCTATTCCGTTTCCGCGGCCGTGTCTTTCGTGTGGGTGGCGAACCTTCCACTGTCTACCAGACAGGTGCCCATTCCAATTTTCCGCTGCCTTCAGTTAGCGCTTTGTAGTGTCCGAGTGACAACGTGCAAAAAATCTGTCGGTAAATGATGCAATATGTTAGTAACAGTGTAAAACCATCGTCATTTTCAGCTGCCTTGGCACAAGAATGGCTTGGTTCAAATGGCTCTGAGCACTATGGCACTTAACATCTGAGGTCATCAGTCCCCTAGAACTTGGAACTATTTAAACCTAACTTACCTAAGGACATCACACACATCCGTGCCCGAGGCAGGATTCGAACCTGCGACCGTAGCGGCCCCGCGGTTCCGGACTGATGCGCTAAGAACCGCTTGGCACAAGAGCAGCAAAAGATAATTGTTTCTATACACGTATTGTCATCATTTAATACTATTACATTGAATTTAATTTTTTTAAATAACGTTTCCAGTCACACGAGATTCGAGCCACTACTCTGTGTGCTACGGAGCGCCAATACTTTCCTGTTTGGAATGGTCTGCTTTAGAGTAGGTATAGAGCATTTCCTGTGATTTAAGAAGTCAAAAGTAGTTAAGTTGTCGCAGAAATGGCACCCTAACAATAACTATGTCATTACATACCATAATTCTAAGTACTAGTGTCTATTACTGTTAATTACTCATTCAAACCTTAAATATATGCGGATGCAGATAAGGAACTTGCGGATGCAGATGCAGTTGCGGATTAGGACCTCGCGGATGCGGTGCAGATGCGGATTGCACTTTTATCATCTGCGCAGACCTCTAGTTATAATAATATTCAAATATAAGGCATTGAACAAACTCAGTTTCCGCTGAAAAAAACACTGCATCTCTGCCACCTGCATCTGCAGCAAAACCTACCTTTCCACCTGAATCACACGCAAAGAAATGTGAGGCATGATATTCTCAGTGATTATAGTTAGTTTTGATATCAAATGCATTGAGAACCCTACCTGATTTTCCCAGTTACCGAAGGCAAATGGTATATTGTGCGATCATGTACTGACTGCAGAGTACAAGTCACCTAATTCATTTAATTTAACAAATGAGCAACAAAACAAATTGAAATTAAGAAATATTTGAATGTAAAGTCATATTACTTACTTCAGAAAAGTAAGGAAATTGTAGTAACACATATACTACTAGTGCCCAAGAAACATGTGATCACTGAAGTCCAATACCGTACATAAAAAAAATCAGACAAACCGAGTTCAGTACAAGTCATGAAGCATTTACAAAGGTTCATTGATGGGGAGGTTTTGTAAATTTCTGAGAGAATATTCAGTTTCAGTTTTAGTTTGAAAGTCACAAAATGCTTTCACTGAACCTAAAATTGAAAATGCTCTGGCATACATTTGTAGCAGCCTCAGCTTGCTTGCCAGCACCATTCAGCTGGAGCAGAGGGTAGTCAATAAGTTTGATGCTGTTTTGACAATAAATCCAGGCTAGCATACTATTGCCACTATCCTCAGTGGGGGAGAAGAACGCACTCCAGCGGACATCTTTCTGGGAATATTTCACATCCTAAAATGTGCATCATCAACATCCAGTGATGTGAAGAGATTATTTATCTTCTACAGAAACACTTGAATGATTAGTGATGTTACGTTAATGTAGAGAACTGACTGTTCATTTTACTTCAAAATTAGAGGCAAGATAGGGTAACTTAATGATTACAGTGAAGATGGACGGAGCTGGAAATAATACAGCCATTTATGAGTGTTTTTAACATCAGTAAAGATTTTTACACATATAAATTTACAAATGTGAGTATTTGAACATCAGAGATTTATGTCTGCTTGTCCCAGGTAACTTGTTGTTAAAGTATTAATTTGGCTATTGTTCTCACACATCAGGATTTATATATTTGTTGGCAAGGGACACCGCATTTTTAAAAATTTCGTTTGGTGTGGAAGATACTTAGTACATCCTAATATGATGTGATTTAAATCTCTGTCATCTTCTGGATGTTCACCGCTTGTGGGTGAGTCTATCACTCCTGTCCTACAGTGGTGCCCAAGAAAACAAGCGTTTACCAATCTTGTAACTGATGGGCTGTTAGTATATCTACTATGTTGAAACAAAGTAAAAAGCTTTTTTAAAAGCTGTGACTCAGAGAAGGTGAGAATTCATGCTTATGGAATGTTTTTTTCTTTGTTGGGGACCACAATCGTGTAGAACTTCCTGTGTAAAATTGCCACCATTTGACTATATTTTAATATTTATTTGTTTCACAGTTATGCAGTTTTAACTTAATAGCCATTATCAAATGCAAAGATGAACTGAAAATAAAACATAAAAAATACAGATCATACAATGCTGGCCACAATGTAAGGAATATTACTTACATACCACAAAAATCCAATATGCCTGAATGACACATCATCATCAAAATATTATAACATCTAGTCACAGTACAGGATGTGAGTACAGATGATTAAAAATACGTAATACAGGTAGCATTGTGGACTTCAGACAGAGTATAACGTACTGCACTGCATTATGACAGTTGATACCGTGCTTTCAGAAGTGGTCTGTAGTGGTAAGATCGATGCATTGTGCTAGCAGTGTTGGCCAACTGATTATCATCTGGGTATGAAAAGCAGGCACATGTAGCACCTGCTGTATCATCAGGGACCATTGGGAACCTTCTGCTTACAGGAGTTCCTCTGACATTACGACATTGCCAGGCATGCCAACTCCGGAATCATGAAAGAGTTGACTAGGGTGTGGAATGGCATTCAACTGTCTTCATTGATGAGAATAGGCTCTGTCTGTAAATGAGTAATGGATGTGGAGAAGTATGGCATGGACCAGGTGAGGTGCTCACTTCAAAGAGCATTTGCCCATGACACACTAGTCCCATCCCTGGCTTTGTTGTGTGGGAGGCTATCAGTTACAACTCGTGATCACATTTGGCGAGCCTGCATGATAAAGTAATCAGTGACTGCTACATTACACTTGCTGTTATCCCCATGCTAGTGCCATTTCTTTGACAGGAAGGCGATGTGTTTTTTCAGCAGGTCAATGCACGTCTACATACAGCTACTGCGCTGCAAAGCACTCTTTATGGTGTATAATAAATGTCCTGGCCAGCAAGATCACCAAATCTCTCACCAATTGAACACATATGGAACATGAACAAGCAGGGCTTTACTCATTCTCCAGGGTCTACACGAACCATTGCCAACTGCAAAAAAAGTTGCATGGAGCTTAGGACAGTCGATTGCAGAATTCCATACAGCACCTTTATGAACATGTGCATGTGAGAAAAGATGCCTTTGTTGCCACCAGATGGAGGTACACCGTTTATTGATGCAACTGTTTGGGCCCCTATTACCGTGATGTATGTTTCATTTGGTCTGAATTTCTTATCATATACTCCTACAATGAAGAACTTCCGACTACCTCACACATTAATAAAATGACCTTGTCCTTGAGAGTATTGAATTTTTTATTTCCGTCAATGTTGCCATTAATATTATTAACATTCTTTGTAGTAATTTCATTCATTTCATGATTTAATTTCCTTTTCATGGAGCAAAAATTTTTATCATTCCTTTTCCCAGGTTGCAGGAGCTTAGTACATGCAATGAAGAAAATCCTGATTACAGTGATATAGAACTTATACAACATATCAATGTTGATGTCAATCGTCTTATTAAACTGTTAAATGGTAAGTTTGTGTTGTCTCAACCTCAATTAAGTCGTCCTTTACTTAGCAAAATCTTTTATTACTTAATGTACCTCCACTAAAAGTTTATTTTTATATGCTGTGAATGCTGCTGCTTAACATACCATGGACACCATGCTCAATGTGAGGAAAAAACATTTACCTTCTCCCCAAAATAGAAATTTACGTAAAAGAAGGCAGTAATAAAACAATCTGGTGTCCTTTTGGCAGAACTTGTTTTATACCTCAAAATAATAGCTCTCTTCCAAACATTGCATTGTGCATGGTGTGGGAAGTTCTGGCAGAATGTAAGTAATTTAGGAGTAAAGTCTGAAAATGTTGCTAGCTTTCAAATGAAATCTTTTCTGACCTAGCGTACACACATACATACCCAGTCATATTCCACTCCCCTCCCTTCTCCTCCCCTCCCCTCCCTTCCCCTCTACCCCACCCCCTTCAAACAACAGCTACATTGTGCTGGCTGAATACACAATGCCAGGCTGCAGTTCCAAAGGCAGACTGGTGTGAGAGGGCAAGTCGGGTGGAGTGTGTGAGAAAAGAAAGAAGGCAAGCAGCAGGAAGGAGGTTTGGGGAAGGGTGAATGACAGCTTGGACGGAGGCAGCAGATAGGGTAGGAATGTTTGGTAGGGGAGGGAGCAGGTACATGGAATAGGAAAGCAACAAAAGTTTGCTGGTATAGGTCTGTTTGTGCAGCACACAATGGTGATGATGTGGGGAAGCGGGTTTAGAAGGGGAGACTGTTTGAAAGAGGGGTACATGTGCAAGTGGAGTGAATATAGCATCCTGGGGCAGGGAGGAAGTGGGTGTGGGGCAAGACGCTAGCAGAGATTGAGGCCAGGAGGATTATGGGAGCAAAGGATGTATTGCAAGGTAACTCTCATCTACATACTTGAGAATAACATTGCATTGTGTGTGTGTGTGTGTGTGTGTGTGTGTGTGTGTGTGTGTGTGTGTGTGTGTTGTTGTTGTTGTTGTTGTTGTTGTTGCTGTTGTTGTTATTGTTGTCTTCAGTGTGAAGATTAGTTTGATGCAGCTTTCCACACTACAATTTCCTGTGCATGTGGTTTAATTGTACCACAATTACTTTAACTGTCATTAATTTGCACCTTCTTACTGTATTCAAGTCTTGATCATCCTCTACAATTCTTACCCTCTGTACTTACCTATGTATTTACTCCTTGACACATGAGTCCTGTCAACTTATATTTTCTTTTTCTTAAGTTGTGTCGTAAATGTTTTTCCTCTCTTATTCTATTCTTTACTTTTTCATTTGTTACACAATTCTATCAAACTAATTTTCAACATTCTTCTATAGCACCACACATTATGTCTTCAAAAACCTTCTTTTTCTTACTGTTTATCAACCATGTTTCCTTCCCATCCATCTGAAAATAGTGTTTTACTGCCCATACTTATGCCGCATGCACTCCCAATGGATAATAACACCATGTAAAAGACCCAGGTGAAAGACATGCCCATTGCACCAACCTACCATGTCCCATTTGCAATGCCACTACCCGAATTTACTGCTTTATTATTAGACCATGCGGCAACAGACTTCTGGAAAGCAGCTCTCGCGTGTAATAGGTTTGAATAGACTCCCTATGGTGATCCAACTACTACAAAGAATTTTTGGAATAAATAATGATAATGGTGTGTAACAAACTTATTTTTATGTCTATATTTGATTATTAGTAGCACTGATAATCTCTTTGAAGTGACTGAACAGGGAGCACTTAATTCTGTATGTTTGATATTGCCTAGCAGGAGGACATTATTCATTTAAAACAATACCACAGCCTGAAATCATTTCAAAATACATAAACACACATGATAAACACTTGAACTTGTTTTGGGTTAATGTAAACTACACAAATTGTAATTACTGAATTTAATGTTATTGAGCTTGCATTGTGCTGAAGGCACAATGTGTATCATGGTGGCAGCAATTTCCTTGAACGCTTAATTATGTGTGTGTGCGAGTGTACACCTGACCTTTTTCCCCCTAAGGTAAGTCTTTCCGCTCCCGGGATTGGAATGACTCCTTACCCTCTCCCTTAAAACCCACGTCCTTTCGTCTTTCCCTCTCCTTCCCTCTTTCCTGAAGAAGCAACTTTTGGTTGCGAAAGCTAGAATTTTGTGTGTATGTTTGTGTGTCTATCGACCTGCCAGCCCTTTTGTTTGATAAGTCCCATCATCTTTGTTTTTAGATATAATTAAAGAACAATATAGATCTGCTTGTCATTATAGTTACTGAAAACACTAATTGAGAATCACATTGCTCGGACAGAACTGAGTAATTTTTGACTATGGCAATGTACTGAAAAGCCACCAAATCAAGCTAGATAGTAATTAAGTTGGCACAGTACGTGGCATCTTCCATCCGTTGCATGAAGCGGCATCTGCTGGCAATTTCAGCGTTAATTCGGACTATTTTGTCTTGTAATATAGCTACGCCGCTACGCACCGTAACTTTTCACTGATGTTGCAGCACATAGAAATCACTGGATGTGGGGTAATAATGAGCTATTTCGTTTAAATAATTGATTACACTCTGGGAATGCAATTTAAAGCACAAAATTATTATTGCCGTCAAACTTTACACACTATAGAGAACTTGGTTTGACTATTACACAAACTGAGTCACAGAATTTAAATGTACTGGTAATGGCATCGGTATAACAACCACTGTTCATAATAATACTCTTGTAAGGTAACTTCTAGTTCATTGCTACTGAAGTGAGCTCACCGATGGACCTCATCAGTTATTGAGATCACAATACGCCATTGGATGCGGCTGCTGGTCCACTGGCACAAGCAACTCGTCGCAATTAACATGGCATTGTACCATGCAGTGCCATGTACCTCAGAGCAGGAAACCGTACTATTTTGCCACTCACAGCCCAGCCCATCTCCATCAAAATACCGCATCTTACAAGCCTTAGTGTCCATTTAGCTTGTACCCATACGATAAATGAAGTCCATATCTGTTTTCAGCTCACTTCTAAATGGTCTGTTAGCAACGTTACCATAGCACACACCGGAAGTCACTTTTACGCCACTTAACACTTGTTCTGCCTCAGAGCTATGCCAACTTACTTGTACCGTCAATACTACGCGCCAGCCTGTACACTGTTCTTATTCTCGGGGATTCCCCCCACAGCTAAACATTATTTTACATTACGCCAAGTTCTCTATTTATAATTAAACCTGCCATAGCATTACAATATTCAATTAGTCATTTTCATTTATTAAAGTAATATTACATTTATATTTTTACTACACATAACAATATTATTTAGTTTAATTCTTTTGTTATTTCGCTGTCAGAGTGCAGCACAAGCCAGACACTGTCTCCCGCATAGCGTTCTTTAATTTAGCTGCCACCAGGCGGAAGCACTTCTGCTTTGTCTTCGATTCTGGCCCACAGATGGCATAAGCGTCCACTTTCTCTACCGTTGCGCCTTGACTATGCCTGGCATTCACTATACGGCATGTTGTCACATTACACATTCCAGTCCTGTGACAGGAATATCCCATGCTATGAAAAGCACAGCTCTGCTGTAGCTCCAGCACAACATTCTATGTGTGTGTGTGTGACCACTAGCAAGCTGCCGACCTGAATGAATGACCTCTACCAAACTGTAGCCGGGAGGCGAATTGACTACCCAATTATAAAAGACATTGATGAGTACAATTTCAGTGACTGCTTCACAACATGTACCATCTGGATCCTTCCTCCCAACATCAGGTTCTCAGAATTTACAGGTAAGAATTACAGTTGAATCTGATTTATACATATATCGAGGGAAAGAGAAAAGATTGTAACTCAGGATTACTTAGAAGTCAGATATAGATACAGCAATGTGTAAACTTTACAAACAGCGGAGATAGAGTACAGTATTGGAAAAAAAAGAAAAAAAAAAAAACGGTTTTGCTTTAGAGAAATTAGATACTGTATTGTAATTTGGCACCTTGCACAGTACAACCAACAAAGATATAGCATTAAAGCGAAAATGTATTATTTTGAACTTGACGCTGCTTTAAAGAAATCAGATAATTTGGCTTGTTTCAATTTTTGTGCATTAAGTGCTTGTACCTCATTTTGTAAACTTATTAATGAATTCATTTTTGCATTGATGTAATGCCTGCACACATGACTTGCACTTGACAGTTCACTCAGTTTAGGTGTTTCAAGATTCAAGTCATCATCTCCATCTCCATCACTGTCACTTGAAACTAGTCCACATTCTTGATTGTCATCATGTTATTAGTACACACATCAGCAATAATATCCTCATCCTGGAGTTCCGCGCACCTGGCGAGATTACCATCAAGACGTCAAAACTGTCGAAATCTGTACCCTCCAGTAGAGCTACTTCATTACGACACACAGCCACCCCCACCCTTATTATCAGCAGCAGTTTCTTCCAGTAAGGTGTGAGCTTTATGGAAAAAGCTGTTAATTGTGGAGGATGACACCATTTGCCAGGCACCGAAATAAATTCCATGGCTTGTAGTAAGTTAATGGAGAAATTTTCATTTCCCACATCAGTCAATGCTGTCAAATATTGAACCAGTCTTTTTCTATAATGCAATTTGAAAATTGCAATAATGCCCGAATCAAGCAGCTGTAGAACACTGGCACAGTTTGGAGGGAAAAATTCCACTCGAACATTTTCCAAACATGCAAGGGGTGGATGTGCTGCACATCGGTCCATAAGAAGACAGTTCCCCTTTTTTGCTTTTTAATTTTAACTTCCAGTTTTTAAACCACTGTTTCATTAAAATCATGATCATTCAAAAATTTGCATTGGGTTCATATTCCATTGGTTTTGTCTTTACATCTTTGGAAGACTATGCATTTACACTTGTGTCAAAAAGAACTGTCATGAGAATTTTACTTTTCTTCCCTCCATGGCATGAGTCACCCTATCAGGCTAATCTTTGACCAGAAAGCAGACTATAGAATGGACCGATCTTGTCACAGTTGGAGTTGCTTTGAGGTTGATAATCCCTTAAGGTACTCTCAGAACCTCATCAATACAGTGTTGCACCATGATGTCTTTCACAGCCTTCGATTTGCTGGAATTTGTTCTCCCTATGATTCCATCGCGATCTTTAAATCCTTGTAACCATGCTAATGAAGCCTCGAAATCAGTAGTGATCGTACTTGTAGCATAATCTGTTACCTTTGCTTTCAGCATGTCGCCACTAATCAGTACAGCAGCAGCAACCCGTTATTGCTGAAAACATGTACAAAGTTACTTTTCCAAATCTATGTATCTCCTGTCTTGCTGATGACTCTACATAGTGTGATATAGACAGTTCATAATTCTGAAGCGATTTCAGATTTTGTTTTGTGTGGACTAGCATCCACCTCTTCTATGAATATTACTTTTTGATAGTGGGTGATTTTTCTTTTTTCTGTTCTCCAAGGATGTACAAAAGCACCTGAATGATAGAACCACTGTTCAACAATAAACATTAACCGGCCACTTTTTACCTCTTGATTGTTACCACGAAAAAAATTCTCGTGTTGAAAACAACAGTGCCAGAAGTGTCTTTGTTGCCTTGTTGCATGCTCTCGTTAACTGTGTTTTTGTCTGTTCTCTCTGCAGTACTGCCGCTGGTTGTACTTGCATATGTTAACAAAGTTAAGGAAAATATCACAGGTTTTTTTTTTTCAAATAACAGTGCTTATTACAGTTATGCAAAATTCAATTTATTTCATCAGAATTTGATATTTATAATAGCAAATTGTGTAAAACTGCATTATGTCTGGGACTGATAAAACTTTACATATAAATAAGACAGAACAGAGTTACATGTATATCAGGTTCAACTGTATTCTTACATCATATTGTATGATTTTCTAGACATCCTGGCCACTATCTCTTCTAACTCCTGCCCCACAGCCTCCTCCACCCCTGTCCCATGACCCATCCTGTACGCACACCCTTCTTTCTGCAGTGTCCTTCTTCCTGAGTTCTATCTCCTCCTTCCAACCCACTCCTCCATGTCATTGTGCACTGTGCCCAACTCCTTCTGACTGTTGTGAGGATGACACCCTTCCCCTAATTCTCCCTACTGCCTCCTGTCTCCTCTCACCCATCCACCTGACACTTCTTAGCGCTGTAGAAGGATTTTTGTGATAGCTAGCAACATTATATGTTATTTATGTGCCTCAGCTATAAGGTGAGTTCTTCCATTAGTTATGACATGTTTTCGCTTTTATCTGTATAATTTTATAAAGTATATTTTTCTTTCTTGAAACAATTTTCTGTAAATTTAGAGACGCGATATTGATGGTGTTGAATTGTAACACAGGGTTAAATAGACAACAAAGTATATCTGGTTATGACAATATTATGAATGACTTTATTGGTTACAGAAACAATACAGAAATTTAGGCTCTTAAAAAAGACAGCAAATTTAGTGTTAATGAACTCATTAGAAAAAGCAATCTGGAATTGGATGGATACTTACCCCAACGAATTTGCCGACTTGCAGGTAAGTTCGTTCATATGGAGCCACTTATTTTTATATTACATTATACCTTTATGTTATTCCACTGTAGTTGTTTTCATATGTTCATTAGTGTAAATTTATTGTCCACAGAAAAAGCCTAATGATGAACTGTCAAAATGCTGTGAAGGCCTTTTTGATATACTGGACAATTTTGCTGACAACAAAAAGGGGCGTGCTGCCGTGTGGCCTCTTCAGATCATGCTGCTTATTTTATCACCAGTCAGTTATTTTCCTGTTTAGTCAATGTCCTTAGCATTCACAATAATATTCTCCACATTTATTACCAACCCACAAAGAATTTCTAGCTGTGTGTAATTTTTCTTTGAGCAGAAAGTATTAGAAGAAATCGTGAATGCTGATTCCGGTGCTCCTTGCTCACCTCGTCACTCAAAAAAGAAACAGTTTGTCGATTCAGTGAAGCGTGCTGTTGGTCCACACGGTACCAGCAAACAGCTGACAGAAGCTGCAGCGGTAACTTGTGTGAAACTGTGTAAAGCATCTACGTATATCAATAACCTCGATTCAAACAATGTAGCTTTTACTCTTGTTCAAAGTGTTATAAATGATCTCAAGGTGAGAATAAATGTTTTAGGTTTTTCATACGTTGGATGGATCTCTTATTGGAATTGTGTGTACAACATAGTTTTGTATTTCAGGCACTGCTATTCAATCCAGGAAAGCCATTTTCTCGGGGGCAGAATTTTGTCCAGCAAGATATAGACTTGATGATAGACTGTTTTGTATCATGTTTTAGGATTAAGCCTCACAATAATGAAGCTTTGAAAGTGTGTCTGAGTCCCCATTCCCCATCTACATACCATTATGTTTTGGTTAGCTCATTATACAGGTGAGAATATTGATTAATTATAGTGTGTAGGTACTTACTGCTCAATAATGTTTTGGTTAGCTCATTATACAGGTGAGAATATTGATTAATTGTCCTGTGTGTGTAATTAATGCCCAAATAAATCGAAAAATGTTTGTCTTCTTGTTCTGTCAACTAAATGTCATTACACATATTGTCTACTATGCTAGCGGGCCAGCAAAAAGCTGCTTCTGATGTTTGCTATTAATTGTCCTGACTATATTTTCAGTGATAGATTTTATGGTTCATGAAAATTGTGGTGCTCATTATTGCATTTTTGAGAGGGAACTGTATGGGAAATGGACATATGAGTGATTTAAATGTGAATATTTTAGACTAGGCCAAACGTTACTGCTATGAATATCAGTTGAAATTACAAATTACTGTAACAAGTCACATGTATTGATTTTCAAAGTGTGTGTTTCTGTGAATTACACCTTCATCAGCAAGTGTATTTATTTAAACTCCAGTACATGTAGTGGAGGGATCAGTAAATTTGATTAGATACATTATGAATATAATATAGGGAAACATTCCACGTGGGAAAAATATATCTAAAAACAAAGATGATGTGACTTACCAAACGAAAGCGCTGGCAGGTTGATAGATACACAAACAAACACAAAAATACACACAAATTCAAGCTTTTGCAACCAACAGTTGCTTCATCTGGAAAGAGGGAAGGAGAGGGAAAGACGAAAGTATGTGGGTTTTAAGGGAGAGGGTAAGGAGTTAATTCAATCCCGGGAGCGGAAAGACTTACCTTAGGGGGAAAAAAGGACAGGTATACACTCTCACACACACACATATACATCCGCACATACATAGACTCTAGCAGACATTTGTAAAGGCAAAGAGTTTGGGCAGAGATGTCAGTCGAGGGGGAAGTACAGAGGCAAAGATGTTGTTGAATGACAGGTGAGGTATGAGCGGCGGCAACTTGAAATTAGCGGTGATTGAGGCCTGGTGGGTAACGAGAAGAGAGGATATACTGAAGGGCAAGTTCCCATCTCCGGAGTTCTGACAGGTTGGTGTTAGTGGGAAGTATCAAGATAACCCGGATGGTGTAACACTGTGCCAAGATGTGCTGGCCGTGCACCAAGGCATATTTAGCCACAGGGCGATCCTCATTACCAACAAACACTGTCTGCCAGTGTCCATTCATGTGAATGGACAGTTTGTTGCTGGTCATTTCGACATAGAAAGCTTCACAGTGTAGGCAGGTCAGTTGGTAAATCACATGTGTGCTTTCATACGTGGCTCTGCCTTTGATCGTGTACACCTTCCGGGTTACAGGACTGGAGTAGGTGGTGGTGGGAGGGTGCATGGGACAGGTATTACACCGGGGGCAGTTACAAGGGTAGGAGCCAGAGGGTAGGGAAGGTGGTTTGCGGATTTCATAGGGATGAACTAAGAGGTTACGAAGGTTAGGTGGATGGCGGAAAGTCACTCTTGGTGAAGTGGGGAGGATTTCATGAAGGATGGATCTCATTTCGGGGCAGGATTTGAGGAAGTCTTATCCCTGCTGGAGAGCCACATTCAGAGTCTGATCCAGTCCTGGAAAGTATCCTGTCACAAGTGGGGCACTTTTGGGGTTCTTCTGTGGGAGGTTCTGGGTTTGAGGGGATGAGGAAGTGGCTCTGGTTATTTCTTCTGTACCAGATTGGGAGGGTAGTTGCAGGATGTGAAAGCTGTTTTCAGGTTGTTGGTGTAATGGTTCAGGGATTTCGGACTGGAGCAGATTCATTTGCCATGAAGACCTAGGCTGTAGGGAAGGGACTGTTTGATATGGAATGGGTGGCAACTGTCATAATGGAGGTACTGTTGCTTGTTGGTGGGTTTGATGTGGACGGACGCGTGAAGCTGGCCATTGGACAGATGGAGGTCAACGTCAAGGAAAGTGGCATGGGATTTGGAGTAGGAATAGGTGAATCTGATGGAACCAAAGGAGTTGAGGTTGGAGAGGAAGTTCTGGAGTTCTTCTTCACTGTGAGTCCAGATCATGTCATCAGTAAATCTGTACCAAACTTTGGGTTGGCAGGCCTGGGTAACTAAGAAGGCTTCCTCTAACCGACCCATGAATAGGTTGGCGTACGAGGGGGCCATCCTGGTACCCATGGCTGTTCCCTTTAATTGTTGGTATGTCTGGCCTTCAAAAGTGAAGAAGTTGTGGGTCAGGATGAAGCTGGCTAAGGTAATGAGGAAAGAGGTTTTAGGCAGTGTGGCAGGTGATCGGCGTGAAAGGAAGTGCTCCATCACAGTGAGGCCCTGGACGTGCGGAATATTGGTGTATAAGGAAGTGGCATCAATGGTTACAAGGATGGTTTCCGGGGGTAACAGATTGGGTAAGGATTCCAGGCGTTCGAGAAAGTGGTTGGTGTCTTTGATGAAGGATGGGAGACTGCATGTAATGGGTTGAAGGTGTTCATCTATATAGGCAGAGATATGCTCTGTGGGGGCTTGGTAACCAGCTACAATGGGGCGGCCGAGATGATTGGGTTTGTGAATTTTAGGAAGAAGGAAGAAGGTAGAAGGTAGGGATGCGGGGTGTTGGTGGGGTCAGGAGGTTGATGGAGTCAGGTGAAAGGTTTTGTAGGGGGTCTAAGGTTCTGAGGATTCCTTGAAGCTCCATCTGGTCATCAGGAATGGGATTATCTTGGCAAACTTTGTATGTAGTGATGTCTGAAAGCTGACGCAGTCCCTCAGCCACATACTCCCGACGATCAAGTACCACAGTCTTGGAACCCTTGTCTGCCGGAAGAACGACGATGGATCGGTCAGCCTTCAGATCACGGATAGCCTAGGCTTCAGCAATGGTGATGTTGGGAGTAGGTTTAAGGTTTTTTTAAGAAGGATTGAAAGGCAAGGCTGGAAGTCAGAAATTCCTGGAAGGTTTGGAGAGGGTGATTTTGAGGAAGAGGAGGTGGGTCCCGCTGTGACGGAGGACGGAACTGTTCCGGGCAGGGTTCAATTTGGATAGTGTCTTGGGGAGTTGGGTCATTAACAGTAGGATTAGGATCATTTTTCTTCGTGGCAAAGTGATATTTCCAGCAGAGAGTACGAGTGTAGGACAGTAAATCTTTGACGTGGGCTATTTGGTTGAATCTGGGAGTAGGGCTGAAGGTGAGGCCTTTGGATAGGACAGAGGTTTCGGATTGGGAGAGAGGTTTGGAGGAACGCAGGTTTAGTTTATGATGTATCTAAGGATTTCTTACTCTTGTATACTGTTTCATTAAATCAATCATGTGACATAATGGAGGAAAGTGCCCATGTTCACTTTTTTAATGTGACTTGTACTAATATTTTGCACCTAGTCCAAAATATTAAATTTCACTGTTTATTTATTTTAGCCACAAAAGTCATTTGATGACATGTATATAGCAACTTGGTTCATTACTTCATTCAGATATCATGTTTCATTGAGCACATAGTACCCTTTAGGATGGTGAAAATTTCAAGACATATATTACTACAGATCTGTAGCTATAAAATTTGTTTCTACTGCATATGTCAACTACACTAAAACTATCATTGATGACAAAGTGTGTAGATTTTGTGTGAAAAGCACTAACTACACTCTTTTTATTCTTAGGAAGGCTGCAAATTAATTTCACACTAAGAAATAATCTGTTGCTTTTGGGATAAAATAGCTTTTGAAGCTACTATTCTGATGCCATACATTATGTGATCAGAAGTATCTGGACACCCCCCAAAAAATATGTTTTTCATATTAGGTGCATTGTGCTGCCGCCAACTGCTGGGTACTCCTTATCAGCGACCTCAGTAGTCATTAGACATCGTGAGAGGGTAGAATGGGGCTCTCTGCAGAAGTCACGGATTTCAAATGTGGTTAGGTGATTGGGTGTCTCTTGTGGCATACATCTGCGCAAGAGATTTCCACACTCCTAAACATTCCTAGATCCACTGTTTCCTATGTGATAGTGAAGAGGAAACATGAAGGGACACGCACAGCATGAAAGCATACAGGCTGACCTCGTCTGTTGACTGACCGAGACCACCGACAGTTGAAGAGGGTTGTAATGTGTAATAGGCAGATATCTACCCACACCATCACACAGGAATTCTAAACTGCATCAGGATCTACTTGCAAATACTGTGACAGTTAGGTGGGAGGTGGGAAAACTTGGATTTCATGGTTGAGCGGCTGCCCATAAGCCACACTTCACGCTGGTAGATGCCAAACAATGCCTCGTTTGGTATAAGGAGCGTAAATATTGGATTGAACAGTGGAAAAATGTTGTGTGGAGTGACGAATCATGGTACACAATGTGGTGATCCGATGAACAGGGTGAGGGTATGGCAAATGCCCAGTGAATGTCACCGGCCAGCATGTGTTGTGCCAACAATAAAATTTGGAGCCTGTTATGGTGTGGTCGTGTTTTCATGGAGGAGGCTTGCACCCCTTGTTGTTTTGCTTGACACTATCACAACAGAGGCCTACATTGATGTTTTAAGCACCTTCTTGCTTCCCACTGTTGAAGAGCAATTACGGGGTTGGCGATTGCATCTTTCAACACGATCAAGTGCCTGTTCATAATGCACGGCCTGTGGCGGAGTGGTTACATGACAATAACATCCCTGTAATGGACTGGCCTGCTAAGGGTCCAGACCAGAATCCTACACCTTTCGGATGTTTTGTCAGGCCTCACCAACCGACCATCAATACCTGTCCTCATTGCAGCATCCCATGAAGAATGGTGTGCCATTTCCCAAGAAACCTTCCAGCACCTGACTGCGAGAATGGAAGTTGTCATCAAGGTTATGGCTGGGCCGACACGAAATAGAATCCCAACATTACCAATGGAGGGCACCACTAAGTTTAAGTCATTTTCAGCCAGGTGTCCGGAAACATTTGATCACAAAGTGTATATCTATTACTATATATTTCACAATTTGCTGGTAGTTGGGAGTTCCAACATTAGGCACTTAATGGGGCCCCTTAGGAACATGGTTGCCAAGGAGGGAAGGAAGCCAGTGTACACACCGGGGGGGGAGTCATTCTGGATATGGAAAGGGTGCTTCCAGATGCTATGAAGAGTACAGGGTGCAGCCAACTGCAGGTGGTTGTCCCACGTTGGTACCAGTGACGTGTGTCACTTTTGATCGAAGGAGATTCTCTCTGGTTTTGGGCGGTTAGTGGAAATGGTAAAGACTGCCAGTCTTGCTTGTGAGATTAAGGCAGACCTCACCTTCTGCCACATCGTCGACAGAACAAACTGTGGTTCTTTGGTGCAGAGCCCAGTGAAGGGGCTGAATCAGAGGCTCAGGCAGTCCTGTGAGCGTGTAGGTTGCAGATTCCTTGACTTGCACCATCGGGTGGTGGGTTTCCAGGACCTACTAATAGGTCAGGAGTCCATTACATACAGGAAGCAGCTATACAGAATGCAGGGGCTGTGTGGAAGGGATTGAGTGGTTTTTTAGGTTAGAGGGTCTCAGGAAACCTAGAAATGGCATCTGTCTGAAACATGGCACTTAAAACACAGTAAGGTAGTTGTAGAAATAATCGGTATTGTTGTTGTTGTTGTGGTCTTCAGTCCTGAGACTGGTTTCATGCAGCTCTTCATGCTACTCTATCATGTGCAAGCTTCTTCATCTCCCAGTACCTACTGCAGCCTACAACCTTCTGAATCTGCTTAGTGTATTCTACTCTTGGTCTCCCTCTACGATTTTTACCCTCCACGCTGCCCTCCAATACTAAATTGGTGATCCCTTGATGCCGTAGAACATGTCCTACCAATCGATCCCTTCTTCTAGTCAAGTTGTGCCACAAACTTCTCTTCTCCCCAATCCTATTCAATACCTCCTCATTAGTTATGTGATCTACCCATCTAATCTTCAGCATTCTTCTGTAGCACCACATTTCGAAAGCTTCTATTCTCTTCTTATCCAAACTATTTATTGTCCGTGATTCACTTCCATACATGGCTACACTCCATACAAATACTTACAGAAAATACTTCCTGACACTTAAATCTATACTCGATGTTAACAAATTTCTCTTCTTCAGAAACGCTTTCCTTGCCATTGCCAGTCTACATATTTATATTCTCTCTACTTCAACCATCATCAGTTATTTGCTCCCCAAATAGCAAAACTCATTTACTACTTTAAGTGTCTCATTTCCTAATCTAATTCCCTCAGCATCACCCTATTTAATTCGACTACATTCCATTATCCTCATTTTGCTTTTGTTGGTGTTCATCTTATACCCTCCTTTCAAGACACTGTCCATTCCGTTCAACTGCTCTTCCAAGTCCTTTGCTGTCCCTGACAGAATTACAATGTCATTAGCAAACCTCAAAGTTTTTATTTCTTCCCTGAACTTTTCTTTTCTTTCCTTTATTGTTTGCTCAATATACAGGAGTATTCCGGTCAACATTGTCAAAAGCGTTCTCTAAGTCTACAAATGCTAGAAACGTAGGTTTGGCTTTCCTTAATCTTTCTTCTAAGATAAGTCGTAGAGTCGTATTGCCTCACGTGTTCCAACATTTCTACGGAATCCAAACTGATCTTCCCTGAGGTCAGCTTCTACCAGTTTTTCCATTCGTCTGTAAAGAATTTGCGTTAGTATTTTGCAGTTGTGACTTATTAAACTGATAGTTTGGTAATTTTCACATCTGTCAACACCTGCTTACTTTGGGATTGGAATTACTATATTCTTCTTGAAGTCTGAGGGAATTTCGCCTGTCTCATACATCTTGCTCACCAGATGGTAGAGTTTTGTTAGGCCTGGCTCTCCCAAGGCTGTCAGTAGTTCTAATGGAATGTTGTCTACTCCCAGGGCCTTGTTTAAACTTAGGTCTTTCAATGCTCTGTCAAACTCTTCACGTAGTATCATATCTCCCATTTCATCTTCATCTACCTCCTCTTCCATTTACATAATATTGTCCTCAAGAACATCGCCCCTGTATAGACCCTCTATATACTCCTTCAATCTTTCTGCTTCTCTTCTTTACTTAGAACTGGGTTTCCATCTGAGCTCTTGATATTCATGCAAGTGGTTCTCTTTTCTCCAAAGGTCTCTTTAATTTTCCTGTAGGCAGTATCTATCTTACCCCTCATGAGATAAGCCTCTGCATCCTTACATTTGTCCTCTAGCCATTCCTGCTTAGCCATTTTGCACTTCCTGTCGATCTCATATTTGACACGTTTGTATTCCTTTTTGCCTGCTTCATTTACTGCGTTTTTATATTTTCTCCTTTCATCAATTAAATTCAGTATCTCTTCTGTTACCCAAGGATTTCTACTAGCCCTCGTCTTTTTACCTACTTGATCCTCTGCTGGCTTCACTATTTCATTCCTCAAAACTACCCATTCTTCTTCTACTGTATTTCTTTCCCCCATTCCTGTCAATTGTTCCCTTATGCTCTCCCTGAAACTCTGTACAACCTCTGGTTCTTAAAGTTTATCCAGATCCCATCTCCTTAAATTCCCACCTTTTTGCAGTTTCTTCAGTTTTAATCTACAGTTCATAACCAATAGACTGTGGTCAGAGTCTGCACCTGCCTCTGGAAATGTCTTACAATTTAAAACCTAGTTCCTAAATATCTGTCTTACCATTACATAATCTATCTGAAACCTGTCAGTATCTCCAGGTTTCTTCCATGTATACAACCTCTTTTTATGATTCTTGAACCAAGTGTTAGCAATGATTAAGTTATGCTCTGTGCAAAATTCTACCAGGCGGCTTCCTTTTTCATTTCTTAGCCCCAATCCATATTCACCTACTACGTTTCCTTCCTTTCTTTTCCTACTGTCGAATTCCAGTCACCCATGACTATTAAATTTTCATCTCCCTTCACTACCTGAATAATTTCTTTTATCTCATCATACATTTCATCAATTTCTTCATCATCTGCAGAGCTAGTTGGCGTATAAACTTGTACTACTGTAGTAGGCGTAGGCTTCATGTCTATCTTGGCCACAATAATGCGTTCACTATGTTGTTTGTCATAGCTTACCCGCATTCCTATTGTTTCATTCATTATTAAACCTACTCCTACATTACCCCTACTTGATTTTGTATTTATAACCCTGTTTTCACCTGACCAGAAGTCTTGTTCCTCCTGCCACCAAACTTCACTATTTCCCACTATATCTAACTTTACCTATCCATTTCCCTTTTTGAATTTTCTAACCTACCTGCCCGATTAAGGGATCTGACATTCCACTCTCCGATCTGTAGAACACCAGTTTTCTTTCTCTTCCTAACGACGTCCTCTTGAGTAGTCTCTGCCCAGAGATCTGAATGGGGGACTATTTTACCTCCGGAATATTTTACCAAAGAGAATGCCATCACCATTTAATCATACAGTAAATCTGCATGCCCTCTGGAATAATTACGACTGTAGTTTCCCCTTGCTTTTAGCCGTTTGCAGTACCAGCACAGGAAGGCTGTTTTGGTTAGTGTTACAGGGCCAGATCAGTCAATCATCCAGACTGTTGCCCCTGCAACTACTGAAAAGGCTGCTGCCCCTCTTCAGGAACCACACGTTTGTCTGGCCTCTCAACAGACACCTCTCAGTTATGGTTGCAACTACGGTACGGCTATCTGTACCGTTGAGGCACGCAAGCCTCCCCACCAACGGCAAGGTGCATGGTTCATGGTTCATGGGGTATTCTAGTTGTAAATTGTCTTAGCCGTGTTGGGAAAGAACCAGAGCTCCAAGCCATAATAAAAAGCACTGAAGCTCAAATAGTTATAGGTACGAAAAGCTGGCTAAAGCTGGAAATTAGTTCAGATGAAAGTTTTTCAAATGACCTAACAGTGTTCAGAAATGATAGATTAAATGCAGTTGATAGTGGAGTATTGAGTGCTGTCAGAAGTAGTTTACCTTGTACTGAAACTGAAGTAGATAGTTCCTGCAAAATAGTATGCGTAGAGATTTACTTGACAATTGGAGTAAACTACTAATTGGGTCATTTTACCGACCCTCCGACTCAGAAGATGTTTGTGAATAGCTCAAAGAAAACTTGAGTCTCATTTCAAATAGGTACCCCACTCAGACAATTATAGTTGGTGGTGACTTCAATCTACCCTCGATATGCTAGAAAAAATATATGCTTAAAGCTGGTGGCAGGCAAAAAGAAAAGAACAACCACAAAGAAATGATTGATCCAGCATACCTGAAAGAGTGTGAAATGAAAGAAGAAGAAGAAAAATGCAAAATCCCCAAGACTGGCAAAGCTTTGCAGAAGTTTGAAATACTTCAATGCAAGATGCTTTTAATAATTTCCACAACGAAACTCTGTCTTGGAATCTGGCAGAAAACCCAAACAGATTCTGGTCATACATAAAACAAACCAGTGGTTGGACGGAATCAGTACCTTCACTGCACGATAACAACAGTGAAGTCACTGATGACTAAAGCAGAACTATTAAACATGGTTTTCTGAAATTCTTTCACCAAAGTCAAGAGCAACTGCCAAGATTAGAAACATAGAAGTAGATATCCTCGGTGTAACAAAGCAGCTTAATTCATTTAATAAAGACAAGGTCTCCGGTCCAGATTGTATACCAGTCAGGTTCCTTTCAGAGTATGCTGATACAGTAGCTGCATATTTAGCAATTGTATACAACTGCTCACTCACAGAAAGTTCTGTACCTACAGACAGGAAAATTGCTCACGCCACACCAATGCCCAAAAAGGGAAATAGAAGTAATCCCCTGAATTACAGGTTCATATCACTAACATCGATTTGCAGTAGGGTTTTGGAACATGTACTGTACTCGAACATTATGAAGTACCCTGTAGAAAACGATTTACTGACACATAGTCAGCATGGATTCAGAAAATATCATTCCTGTGGAACGCAACTAGCTCTTTATACTCACGAAGTAATGAGTGCTATCGACTGGGAATGTCAAATTGATTCCATATTTTTAGATTTCCAGAAGGCTTTCGACACCATTCCTCGCAAGCGTCTTCTAACCAAACTGCATGCCTATGGAATATCGCCTCAGTTGTGCAACTGGATTGTGTTTCCTGCCAGAAAGGTCACAGTTCTTAGTAATAGATGAAAAGTCATCGAGTAAAACAGAAGTAATATCTGGCATTCCACAAGGAAGGCCCTCTGTTGCTCCTGATCTATAGTAATGACATAGGAGACAATCTAAACAGCCTTATTAGATTTGTTTGCAGATGATTCTGTTATTTACCATCTTGTGAAGTCATCAGATGACCAAAACGAATTGCAAAAAGATTTAGATAAGATATCTGTATGGTGCGAAAAGTGGCAATTGACCCTGAATAAAGAAAAGTGTGAAGTTATTCTCATGGGTCCTAAAAGAAATCTGCTAAATTTCAATTTCGCGATAAGTCACTCAAATTTGAAGGCTGTAAATTCAACTAAATACTTACGGATTACAATTACGAATAACCTAATTGGAATGATCACATAGATTATGTGGGTAGAGCAAACCAAAAACTGTGATTCATTGGCAGAATGCTTAAAAGGAGCAACAGGTCTACTAAAGAGACTGCTTACACCACAGTTGTCTACCCTATTTGTAGTATTGCTTTGTGGTAAGGGATCAGCATCAGGTGGGACTGACAGATGACATAGAAAAAGTTCAAAGAAGGGCGGCTCATTTTGTACTGTCACGAAATAGGGGAGATTGTGCCACAGACATGATACATAAATTGGAATGGCAACCATTAAAACAAGGCGGTTTTTGTTTCGGCGGGATCTTGTCATGTAATTTCAATCACCAGTTTTCTCCTCTGATTGCAAAAACATTCTATTGGCACCCACCTACATAGGGAGATATGATCCTCACGATAAAATAAGAGATATCAGGGCTTGCACAGAAAAATTTAAGTGCTCGTTTTTCCTGCTCACCTTTCGAGAGTGGAACAGTAGAGAGGCAGCTTGAAGGTGGTTTATTGAACCTTCTGCCAGGCACTTTATTGTGAATAGCAGAGTAACCACATAGATGTAGATATAGAATTAATTGATTATTATGACACATTATTATGTTATTATGTGCTGTATGAATGATGGCTTGCTTGTTATGATATTTGTGTCTAACAATGTTGCTGAAGGTTTGGAAACCCTGAATATAAATAGTCACATAATTCATGGAAGGGGATTACCAAGAGAAGGTTATATTTTGTTTTGATCTTATTAGGCGACATTGTCATACCTTACATTTGGCTTCAGTTTATTAATCAAAGATTTTTATGTATTGAAAGTGTGGCAATGAAGAAAACTTTTGATTTTGTTTTGAGTTTACATAGATGGTCACTTTCATAATTTACATTTGGGAGAAGTTTATTAAAGATTTTTATACTAAAAGAAACACACTTAATATGCTAGCTAGGGAAACAGTTACCACATGTAAGTTACTTTATATCTTGTGTTGTGTTTTGACGTATCATATTTCCTTCAAGACAGACTGCAGTAAAACGAATAACTTTAGAAAGTGTATGTACTAGCTTGTAAGTATAAGAATTTGAAGATTCATGAATAGCCTTTGAAAGCATTTGTACCATGAGTGTAAAGTGCCTGACGTGCCGTAGGATCGTTAGCTCCGGGGTCTGGTGTGATGGATGTAGTAACTTTTTTCATTGGGGCGACTGTAGTGGCGTGGGAATTGGGAAAATGAGCGAGACTCATCAGTGGTTCTGTAGGCTATGCAGTAGAGCTAGGAAGATTGTGGAACAGGAGGGGAAAATTGCTGCCCTTCAGGCTGAGTTAGATGAGGCTAGGCGAGAACTGGGCAGGTTAAGGGGGGAGAAGGGTAAACAGGGGTGGGAAGTGGCAACAGGCATGAGGAACAGGCCAAGAAATTCTTCTGACCGCTTTGTTATTAATGTACAAAATAGGTTTGACCTGTTGCCTCAGTCAGAAACTGATGAGCCTCTCACAGAAGTAGATGTACACAGGGCTCAACAAGCTTTCAGCAGCAAATTGATTAAGAATGTAGGGAAGTCTGCAAAGAGAAAGAAAGTCTTGTTGCTAGGTAGTTCGCATGCTAGGGGTGTGGGCCAACTTCTGCAGGATGAATTAGGGTTGGATTACCAGGTCACAAGTTTTTTAAAACCTAGTGCTGAACTTGGGCAGGTTACAGAGGATTTAGGTTCACTATGTAAAGGTTTTACTAAGGAAGACACCGTGGTTATTGTGGGTGGGCCGGGCAACAGTATTGACAGAGATCCGGGGTACAGCATAAAGTGTGACCTGGCAAAGATTGCATCGGCATCGAATCATACCGGTGTTGGGTTTGTGTCGGTTCTGGAGCGCCACGACCGACCTCATTTGACCTCTTCTGTCAGGAGAGTTAATTTGGAGTTGGAACGGCTACTTGGATCTGGTGCAGGGTCACACATTGGTGTGGTTCCTGTTGATTCACTCTGTAGGTGGGACTATACTAGACATGGCCTACACCTCAACAGGAAAGGGAAGGGTAAACTGGCTGGGCTGATAGCAGGAAATTTAAAGGGGGGAGGAACTACATCTCATGGTGGAAACTCTTTTTTAGTGTAAGATCAGTGTCCAGTAGGAAACTCAGCCAGGCAAGTACTAAAGATGTTAAAAAAGTTCAAGATACTCACAAAAGTAAAGTGAAAAATAATGTTAGTATATTTCATCAAAATATTGGGGGATTGAAGAATAAAAGTACTAAAGACGTTAAAAAAGTTCAAGATACTCACAAAAGTAAAGTGAAAAATACTGTTAGTATATTTCATCAAAATATTGGGGGCTTGAAGAATAAAATTGATGAGCTTCTGCTTTGTTTAGAAGATATAGAAACCAAGAATGTAATAGATATACTATGCCTGTCTGAGCATCACATTGTCACTGATATGCAAAAGGTTAGCATCAATGGGTACAAATTAGCTGCACATGTAAGTAGAGATAATATGATGAGAGGAGGAGTTGCCATATATGTCAAAAGCTTCCACAGTGCAAAAAATTTAGAAACTAAAAAATTTTGTGTAGAGCAACATATGGAAGCATGTGCCACTGAACTTAAACTAAAGGATGGCACTTTCATAATTGTAACAGTGTATAGGTCCCCCTCAGGGAATTTCCAGCTATTTCTGGAAAACTTGGATGCTTTGTTGTGCTATCTGTCAGACAGGGGGAAGCAAATTATCATTTGTGGGGATTTCAATGTTGATTCCCTGAAAGAGTGTAATAGGAAGAATGACCTTTTAGTATTACTCAGTTCTTTCAATTTGAGCTCCGTCATTGATTTTCCTACTCGGATAACAAAGAACAGCAGTACATTGATAGATAACTTTTTTATAGACCAAGATAAGTTTAGGGACATAAATGCTTATCCTGTTGAGAATGGTCTTTCAGATCATAGTGCACAGCTTGTTACAGTACATGACATAGCTCCATGCAGTATAATAAATCAGACTTTCAAAGCAGTGCGTTCAATTAACAATATAAATATTGCAAACTTTAGGGAAAGCCTACAGCAGCTAGACTGGGATGAAGTGTATAAGGAACCCGATGCAAACTTGAAATATAACTTATTTCACAATAAATTTTTAAGGGTATTTGAAAATTGTTTTCCCAAGAAAATAGTTAAACATAATTCCAAGAAAACATATAAAAAACCTTGGCTAACTAAAGGAATAAGAATATCTTGCAACCGCAAAAGAGAACTGTATCTAACAGCAAGATGGAGTACTGACCCCGAAATTGTTCAATATTATAAAAACTATTGTGCGGTACTAAGAAAAGTTATTAAAAAGTCCAGAAGCATGTGTATCATGTCTGAGATCAGTAACTCTGATAATAAAATTAAAGCAATTTGGAATATTATTGAAAGGGAAACAGGGCAACCAAGAGCACAGGAAGACTTTAGTGCAATAAAATTGAATGACAAGTGCACTAACAAACAATCAGAAATTGAAAATATTTTGAATAATCATTTTTTAAATGTTGTGGAGAAAATAGGATCTAGATCTTCACTAGAAGAGGCAAGGCTATTAATAGAAGAGGCCATACCTGCACAGTTTGAAACAGCTGTAATTCCACCAACCTCTCCCTCTGAAATCAGTAAAATAATAAACTCACTGAAAAGTAAAAGCTCTTACGGAATTGATGGCATTTCCAGCAAAGTACTTAAAGCTTGTTCCCCACAGATAAGTAGAATTCTCAGCCACGTATGTAATAGCTCTTTGGAGCAGGGTGTTTTCCCTGATAGACTGAAATATGCCATTGTAAAACCATTGCATAAAAAGGGGGATATGTCGGATGTCAACAACTACCGCCCAATCTCTCTTCTGACAGCTCTATCAAAAATTTTTGAGAAAGTAATGTATTCAAGAGTAGCCTCCCATATTTGTAAAAATAAAGTACTAACAAAATGTCAGTTTGGTTTTCAGAAAGGCTTTTCAACAGAAAATGCTATATATGCTTTCACTGATCAAATATTAAATGCTCTGAATAACCGGACATCACCCATTGGTATTTTTTGTGATCTCTCAAAGGCCTTTGATTGTGTAAATCATGGAATTCTTTTAGATAAGCTAAATCATTATGGTTTGAGTGGGGCAGTGCACAAATGGTTTAATTCATACTTAACTGGAAGAATGCAGAAAGTTGAAATAAGTGGTTCGTGTAATGTTAAAACAGCTGATTCCTCAAACTGGGGTGCTATCAAGCACGGGGTCCCACAGGGTTCGGTCTTAGGTCCTTTACTGTTCTTGATATACATTAATGACTTACCATTCCACATTGATGAAGATGCAAAGTTAGTTCTTTTTGCTGATGATACAAGTATAGTAATAACATCCAAAAACCAAGAACTAAGTGATGTAATTGTAAATGATGTTTTTCACAAAATTATTAAGTGGTTCTCAGCAAACGGACTCTCTTTAAATTTTGATAAAACACAGTATATACAGTTCCGTACAGTAAATGGCACAACTCCAGTAATAAATATAGAATTTGAACAGAAGTCTGTAGCTAAGGTAGAATTTTCAAAATTTTTAGGTGTGTCCATTGATGAGAGGTTAAACTGGAAGCAACACATTGATGGTCTGCTGAAACGTCTGAGTTCAGCTACGTATGCTATTAGGGTTATTGCAAATTTTGGTGATAAGAATCTCAGTAAATTAGCTTACTATGCCTACTTTCATTCACTGCTTTCGTATGGCATCATATTCTGGGGTAATTCATCGTTGAGTAGAAAAGTATTCATTGCACAAAAACGTGTAATCAGAATAATTGCTGGAGCCCACCCACGGTCATCCTGCAGACATCTATTTAAGGATCTAGGGATCCTCACAGTAACCTCACAGTATATATATTCCCTTATGAAATTTGTTGATAATAATCCAACCCAATTCAAAAGTAATAGCAGTGTGCATACCTATAACACCAGGAGAAAGGATGATCTTCACTATGCAGGGTTAAATCTGACTTTGGCACAGAAAGGGGTAAATTATGCTGCCACAAAAGTCTTTGGGCACCTACCAAACAGCATCAAAAGCCTGACAGATAGCCAACTAACATTTAAAAATAAATTAAAAGAATTTCTAGATGACAACTCCTTCTACTCATTGGCTGAATTTTTAAATAAAAAAAAAAACTTAATCATTAGTGTCATGCAATATTTTGTGTAATGTAATTTCTTGTACAGACATCTTTTATTAACCTGACACGTTCCACATCATTACGAAGTGTCGTATTCATGATCTATGGAACAAGTATTAATCTAATCTAATCTATCAACTCCGTGTAACACATTTTTTGGGGGCGTTAAAAAATAATCTGAGTAGAAACAGCACTGAGTGGCAATTAGATGTAATGAATAAGTTGATTACTTTATATCAATTATAAGTTTGAGTTGTTGACCAAGAGTGTCTTTGTGTGCACTCACCCGCTTACATTGTTACGTGCGCGCGCGCGGACACACACACACACACACACACACACACACACACATACAGTAAAATCTTCATCTTCCTCTACTTAATTGATCTGATTACACATTAATTTCATTGCAGTTTTGCATCTGGTTCTTGTTCAGTAAATATTCTGTCTAATTTTAATGACACACCTTCTACTGATTGTGATGATAAATCTTCACTAGCCACGTTATAGCATATGATAAATAACCCAATAAAACTCTGTTAATAGCTGATTTCAGTATATTTGCATACAATAATGATTCTTGGTTATAACAGAAATCTACGTAGCCCAATAAAGTTGCCCTGGACTATGTCTCTATTTCCGAAATTTGAAAAATAATAATTTATGTCTTGTTATTGGTGCAAGTAATGGCTACTAAGATAATTCACAGATTTGTGTGTTACCCAATTTCCCAGTTTTGTTTCTTTATCAGTGACAGCTTTTCTTTTGCTTTTCCCAGGCTACATATAATTTTCCATTTCTACCGTAGGTACCAACAGATTTTTACATTTAAGTGTTTTCTGTGTGAGAGAAAAACAGCAACAATTGTATTTTAAGTAACTGAACTTAACACTAGGAATGTTGATATTTTTAATGGTACTGTGAGATGTGCCCGGTCAATCGTTGCTAACTTTATTCTGCCCAATAATCTTGTTTGGCATTTATAAGATTAATGATTTGTGACATCAGATTTAGAAACTAATAGAGAGTTGACAATCTACAGCATAATTCATGTTTTAATTTAAAGTTTTTAAGAAAAGAATCATCTAAAACATTGATCAAAGCCTAAATGTCGATGACCTTAAACATGCTATTGAATTGGGTGTGCATTTTGTGAGGATCAAATAGTTTACCAAGGTTATGGTGCAAGACAACCAAATGTGTATTACTGAGATTGAGATTCATATTTTCTTGCTGACATTCAGTTCTCCACATTTACCATGTTATTTTATTATTCATGGGATGCAATGCTGGGATTCACTATGTAACCCTGCTTCAGTTGCCTCTACTTTGGACACACCAGCAAACAATGCAAGAACCAAACCAGGTGTTGTAAGTGTGGCAGTTCTCATCCTGCTGAGTCTTGTAATGATGCTTATACTTAAAGTCCCAACTGCAGTAGTGAGCATTTCACCACAGACATATTATGCATACTTAGAGTTGGAGAAAAATCGTGATATTTTATGGCCAAAATGCTACTGTACTTTTTTGCCACATTTGGTGTTATTGTTTTGCCAATTTGGTTTTATTGTCAAATTAAGCATTTTGTCAAATTTAGTGTTTTTTCTCCAAAAAAGATTTTTTTTTAAATTTGGGTTTTTTCTAAATTTGTTGCTGTTTTTCCCAAATGCAGTATTGTTTTTCCCAACTTGAGTGTTGTTTTTGCCAAAATTGCTGATGTTTTTTTGCCAAATTTGGTTCTATGTTGAACAAAATGTAGTGCTGTTTTTTTGCCAAATCTGTGATTTTTTTTGCAAAATTTGGTGCAGTTTTTTACCAAATATACTGCTTGTTTGCCAAATTTGGTGTTGGTGTTTTTTCAAAATTCAGTGTTTTTTCAAAATTCAGTGCAATTTTTTCCCATACACAGTACTGTATACAGTGGTTTTTGTCATATTCGGTATATTTGTCAGACATGGTGTTTTTTTGCTGAATTCAGTGTTGTTGTGTATTTTAAAGTTTGGTATGCTTTGCCAAATGCTGTGTTTTTTGGCAAATTTGTTTCTTTTTGTCAAAATAAGTGACTCTTTCTGCCAAATTTTGAATTATTTTTTGCCTAATTAGGTGCTAATTTCATCATCATTTCAAGGTCCTTTATGCAGGAAACGAACTGTTAGTTGAAGATTGTATATGAACCTTTATCTTGAGGAGAGTGAAAGTGAAAATAGTTCAGGAACTACTAGCTATGATTAATGATAGCTCAGCTGTCAGCATGGCTGATTTCCTTGCAGGAGGTCCGGATTCGTTTCCCAGCCAAGTTAGAGATTTTATGTGCTCGAGGACCGGATGTTGTGTTGCCTTCATCACCCTTTCATCATTATCGACACACAAGCCCCCGAAGTGGCGTCAAACAAAGGGACTTGCATCAGGCAGCTCAACAACCTCAAATGGGGTCTTGTGGCCAATAATGCATACGATCATTTCATTTTATTTCATTATGAATATTAGTAAACTCTTGTTGTCATATTTTTGACATTTTTATATGGTGATATTAAAAATTTTGTGGTATATTGTGAAAATTAACAATTTTGTGTAATTTCTTTAAAAAATGTTAATTTTGCATCATTTTTCGTATTATCATTATTGCAAAGTTTTCCTGATTGCGTAGTGTATCACAGAAGGAGAATGACTCAGGAAATGAGTGTTATTGAAGGTATATCCTTTGTGAATTGTTATTGATATGTTAAGGCAGTTAGAATTGTTTACAATTACATATCCATTCCGGCCACTACAACCAGCAGCTAAATCCCAACTGTCATTCTGGACAAACAATGGTCAACAACAGGTTTTGGCAATGCAGTCCCCAGATCTTACATTCACTTGTCCTGTAAGTGATGTTGGAAGCATGCCTTTGGGAGCCCTGTGATCCAGTACTATGAATCATCTGCAAGTGTAAAGACCAGCATTGTACCAGGTATTTTCGCAATAATGGTATAGCTAAGGCTTGTGCAGAATAGCTCCAGCACCAGCACAGAAATGCATTCTCATTATCAGTGCTGGGTTAGTCCACCATCCGTTTATTCAGAAGGGACGGAACATTAATTTATGTTATCTTCTGAGCTATGCGCTTCGTCCATCCACTATCTTGCGGTGGGCACATGCAACAGAACCCCCAGAAATACTGTTGTCCCCTCATCTACAATGTCATCCACATAGATTATTTTTTGCTCACTCTACCCAAGGTATTTGCATCACTTTCAACAACCGCCACAGTTTCTAATGCCTCCGATTGTTTAGAAAACATACTCACCAGTCCCATAGGACATGATGGAAAGTACAAACCATCACAACTCATCGGTCAGTTTCAGAGAACATTAGGAACAATACTGTGATTCAGAGTAATCCCCAAGACCTGGATGATGATGTATACAGCCTTGTTTTACCTTTAATACATCAGGCTGCCCAAGGCCAACTGGATCCCAATGCCATGCCCCTCATTGCAGATAGAATGTCTCCTCAAGACTATGAATGTGATTAAAAATCCTCCAATGGAATGCATGAACAATAAGATCTAATTAAGAAAACCTGCTCCATGTGATGCGTTACATTCATCCCTCATTTCTATTGATTGCAGAAAAATGGCTCAAGCCTAATTCTTTGATTGTAATCTCCAGATATAAATGAAGAACAATGGATTCATGTGAGATGTGGCACCACTTTATTCATCCGTTAAACAATAGCATACCATAAGTAAATGGTGCTGTCCATACTATGATCATGACTCTAGCTCAATGCAGGACTTATGAAACTACCAGGTGGTTCAGTTACAACCCTGTCATTTCACTGTGTGCTGAGATCGGTGAGACTAAATGATATATGACAGGAAATCTTCTTAAGGTCCCAGCGACCTTACTTAATTTCTGTTGACCTCAATTATGATGCTTCAGCGAAGATCTGAGTCAAAAGATGAAAGCAGTGCAGCTGTTCTTTCACAAATAGATGCCTTCACCCTCCTCCTCCTCCTCCTCCTCCTCCTTCTTCTTCTCTTTTTTTTTTTTTTTAAAAAAAAAAAGAACTCGGCTGCTTTCTCCATTTCTCACTCTGACGTGTGACTGAGTGACTGAGAAGTCATTATCCCAGCCTAATCACATGCCAACAAATTCATCTTCTTTGTCGCAGATAGCTGGACCAGGCAAATAGAATTCGACAAAGCTGACTGGCAAGTTCATTCAAAATTGCTAATACAGGAGATAAGCAATTAACCTCCCCTCCCCCCCCTCCCCTCCACCTTCCTCCTCCCCACAGATGGCTGAATGTAAGACATCTGACTAGTTCTTGGTGGGAGAAAAGAGTGTTCATAACCATTCCAAGTACTGTGCCACAGTAAATGGCCTATGAGATGTTGTAACCTGTAATGCTCCTCAGCTATTGCTTTAAGAACTAAGCACCAAGAGAATTTAGACAGAAGTCTATAAAGGAGATGTATCTATAATACAAATGGTGTCTGCTAGGGTGAAATAATTCTTGAAATGATAAAAAGTGGTGCCCTTACTGGTGTGGAGTACTAAGACAATGGGCACATGATGGAAAGTCAGGAGGGATAAAAATGGAAAATATACTCAAAATAGCAGAGTCGGAATCTCACACTGAGTAGAAGATGGTGCAGACACAATTGCACCACCATCTGTTAAATTTCAAGTAATGATCTCTTGATGAAGTATCACTTTCTATGCTGCTCCATTGTAAGTTCAACTGGCAGACAAGCTAACCTCCGGTACCATCCCTCAGATTGAAAACATTTGCTATCCCCAGATCACATATTTTTTGCCAGGTAGAATCACTTCCAGTAATGTGGATCTCACAGATCTTTGCATTCATCCTGAAACAAAGAAAAAAGCCTTGTCGTGCTTGGTCTTATAAGTCTATTGCTCTGAGCTCATGTAGCAACAAAAGTGTGGAATGGATTGTTAAACAACTGGAGCTGTGGGTGGAACAAAGTTACTTAATATGATGCCCAAAAAAGGGACACACACAATATCATCGAGTGACATCTTGGCCGCATTTGTTCAGCATAGCTTCCTCATCACGCTTTCTCTCCATATCTCAGCTGCATATGCAATTGTACGAATCTCTGTACTAATGCATAACATTCAATCTCTTGTATATCGAATACATTCATGACAGGTATCTACAGACTGCATTACTCTGTTGTGAAAAGATTCAGTGACCCAAACAGAATATCATAAGGCTTCCCTTAAGTGTACTCCTCATCATAGTATTACATTATATACCATTATACATGGGGGGGGCGGGGGGTAGAAACAAAAAGAAGGAGAAGGAAGAACATTGCCAGGGGCAGAGCTTGTGTAGTATGCATGCTGCTTGGCATGTATAGTGCAACTCATTGCCAGCTCAGTGTCGCCTGTGTTGTCGACATGACTTGTTCTGTTCATTTGCAATTATTGTTTTTGCTAGTGTAGTTTTGTTCGTGTTTCATTTTTTATTATGGCACATGTAAATGAACAATTTGCAGCTGTGAAATTTTGTTTTCTATTTGGTAAAAATTTAATGTTGAAAACAGCTTACCAATATGACACTATGGGAAAAAAATCAAGTGTATGAGTAATTTCCTCAATTTAAAAATGGTGACACATCGATTGATGACAAATGTCATTTTGGATGTACATCAAGGGCATAGTTCATTCAGAGTTTGTTCCTGCAGGTCAGATCTTCAATCAAACCTTTTCTTTGATTATCTGAGTCATCCACCACGACACTGCACCTGCACACACAGTCATCTCTGTTGTGCAGTTTTTGGCTAAAGATGGCCCGGTTCTGCTGACCCACACACGTTACTCACCTGTTCATGTGACTTTTTCTTATTTCCATGCATGACAAGGGGCATGATTGGACACAGATTTGACGACATTGAAGAAGTCAAGGGGAAAAAAAGAAAAAAATAAACGAGGCAGGAGCTGTCAGCTATTTCTTAAGATGACTACAAAAAATGTTTAAACAGTGGTAGCACTGGTGGGACAAATGTATTAGCTGTAATGGAGAATATTTTGAAGGGGATAAAATTGTTTTGTAAACAGTTTGAAAATATATAGGTCGTTTTTTTTTTTTTTTGGGGGGGGGGGGGGGGGGGGTAATCCCCTCATATACTGCTGATATAGAAATTTACCTATCACTGACTGTTAACATTTCACAATTTTCAGATGACGTATTGCTATACTTGACAGATGTGTCTCTCTCCAGGACAACTGTCATACTCTAGACAGTGTTGGTATTATACATGATGTCAGCTGGTAAAACTGGTATAGCAGTATCGCCTTACAAATTTCTAGTAGTGGTGTTTACTCCGAAACAAGTGCAATGTCCTGCTCCATAAAATAAGTTGGGATACCGTATAATGTCAGTAACTGTGAGTGCATGATTCCTGGGACTAATCTACAACTCTCGACTGATGTGGTATGTCTATATCATCTGCATTCGAATCTGTAACAAGTGACAAACCATCCTCTTTGTGTCAGTGGGTCATCCTTCCTGTCAGATGCTCATGCTTTCTCAAACTAGACTAAACACAGTGTCATTCTTTTCAGATAAATTGATACTGCAGAGAATCCAAGCTCTGAAGACCCCAATGAGCAACAATGAACCAAACTATAGGAGCTTTTTCATCTGTTATTGGTTCTGCCTTGAAAGAAAAATTGAATTGCGGAGTAGTGAATAGTGGCTGTTAATGATCAGAAAGACCTGCTCACTTGACAGAGCATGAGGCTAATCAACATTTCAATCACTTTTTCTCAGTCATTTGGGTCATGATATGTCCATTTGCTCCACAAAAGTGAAAAGTAGTAGTTGATCAACAATACTTCAGTCCTGATTTCTAATCAGAATAGCCGGCCGCGGTGGTCTCGCGGTTCTAGGCGCTCAGTCCGGAACCGCGGGACTGCTACGGTCGCAGGTTCGAATCCTGCCTCGGGCATGGATGTGTGTCATGTCCTTAGGTTAGTTAGGTTTAAGTAGTTCTAAGTTCTAGGGGATTGATGACCACAGATGTTAAATCCCATAGTGCTCAGAGCCATTTCTAATCAGAATAGTCATACTCATCATTGTTTACAGCTGAGACAGTGGTCATTATGCAGGCTCCCCAGTTCATCAAACCACTGGGAATGAAGAAGATCTTTATGTTCCTGACTCAGTAAATGTTCTTTCAGCTCTTAACACCCCAACAAATATGGAAAGACAACAGTGTTCACCTTATGGACATATTGCAGAAGGTGGTTGAGCTGTAGCTGTACTAAACTATGGTGAAGTTTCCGCAGATTACATCACCAAGACCTTCATCAAAATGACCACATGTATGTTCTCGCAAAGGACACGCTGTGTTGCAGGTACTTACCTATTCCTGCTTCAGTGCATGTGGCGATATGCCTGAACTTAAAATGAGGGCATAGAATGCTCAGAAAGCAATGTGATGATATAGTGCTGTCAGTTTAGCTTGGCACGGAAAACTGCATTAGCAACTATATGTCAAGACTGCAGCCAGCAGTGCTTGGAACAACAGGCAGATTGAAAAGGCCCAGTGAGGGAATCTATTGTGGCCTCTTGCTCTGTCCAACCAACTACCCTCCCAGTGTTGAGGCATGTTGGACCCAGGCACCTGCTAAGATACAAATAATGGGACATCTGCTGTGGTGCAACACCACACCAGAAGATGAAGACTATGAAACTCATCAAAAAGTCGAAGGTTTTAAGTGCTGCCAAGTGGCTGGTGACTTGAGGATGAATTCTTGTAAGATTGCCTTGATTAATTTCGGCATATTATGTCCCATTCTTTACAGTATGGATTCTTATATTGTTTTATTTTTATAATAAATGAACTGCTGTCTGAAGAAAAGGTTCAAATTGAATAAGTAAGTCAAGTCGAACCGCCACTACAAATGGAATGAGAATGTCGACAGACAAAACAGATTTGATGGCATTTCAAGGTTTGGAACTGTAAGAGCCAAAATTGTTACAGATGGACAAATAATTGGACAAGAAGAGACTTTAAATATCTAGGGTGCAGTTTTAATTTTCGAAGTTAATTGATGTAGCACTGTAGAATTGGCCTGCTTCAAACATTTTTGTGGAACCATACAATGTAAATTAAAACATAATGTGCAGGCATAAACATTAATTAAATTCTATGAAGAAATAGCCTTGCCTTTGCTGCTGTGTGGTAGTGAATGTTGGACTCTTAATATCAAATCAGTTATGACAAAGTGAATCATCAAAGATGAAAACCAACATTAGAAAAGAACTAAATGTAGACTCCATTACAAATATAACTGAAAAATCAGACTGAACTGGAAAGATTGTATCCAAATGGATAGCAAAAGCTGCACTACTTTACACGGCCTCACCAAAGAGAGATGTTGGACACCCCTTAAAGAGATGGTGTGAACAATTCCCATGTGGAATGATTATGGTAAGCATTCTATATAACTTCACAATTACTGTGGATCACAAACTTCAGAGTTAATAAAAATTTCAAACATCTCTTGTACACCGTTGGGCTTACCACGGGCTGCATGCCAACTGCTTGACTCCTCAAGCATCAAGCAACTCCCAAAACTGTTTAAACATTGAGGTCTTTCAGCTGATCAGGCCTGCTGTACATAATGATTGGCTTAAGACACCAATGCAGAGAATCTCATTGGGCATCCATTTTTCCCCACTGACAGAAGGTAAAGCAACCAATCAGCTTCCAGTTGCTGAAGAAAGGAAACAACTCCTTGCAGGGTGCGGAAACATCTCTGGTAGAAACTCCAATAAATGTTTGCTTTTCATTCAGTGATGGATAAGATTGTGTAGGAAGGCAACATCTATGAGGCCACACTCAAATAAATATGAAATTGCTGTCCAGTTAAAACACGAATTAGATAAGTGTTCCTCGAAACACTCACGTCCTTCAGTCTCAGATATGATACGTTACAATTATAACACTTTTTGTACTTCACAATGCGTGTTGTGACTTAAAATTTTAATGAAACACTCAGGAAATCATAAATTGCATATATGTGAACTGTTTTGTATACTGTTTCATTCCTGTCATTGAGATGCTTTCTCACAACATAATTAGATGAACTAAAGCGTTGCTGCAGTGTATTCAAGGTGTTTCTCAGGAGAAGAGCCTTCAGCTGTGCTTTATCACTAACAGACTTCAACATTTGAGGAAGCCAATTAAACAAGGAATATTGCAAATTGCTGCACACTTCTTTGACCAGTAAGGAAGGTTGTGCTCGTGACATAAAAATCATTACAGTCTCGTGTGTTCACTGAATGGGTACTGTTGTCCCTTAGAAACAAATTCAATTTGTCAGCTAAAAATTAAATGAGTGATTCACTGTAATGTGATGTCAGTGTAAGAACTCCAACTCTGTAAATAGCAGCAGACATGAGCTTTACAAATCAAAATGATTATCACCCAGATGGCTGGCTCTGGAGTATAAATATTATTCAGGCTTGAACTGAGGTGTCCTAATATATTGTCTTGCAAAGTATCAAGGAATCAATTTGGGCAAAATCTTTAACTTTCACTGTGTTACCAGGGGCGGGTGTAAGCAATTTCTTAATTGTAAATATAGCTGCATTCAGCTTCAGCAGAAGGACATTATAACAGTTCTACTGAGAGGTTATATTCTACCCTCAGTTTCATTAATCTGGTCATGTCTGTTACAATAATGATGCTGCCACTGTAAGAAAGTTGAAAGTGACCATGGACTGAACTGTGTGTCAGAAAATGATTTAACTGTGTTTTGTAGCTATTAAAAATCAGCCTACTTCAAGAAATGCTTGTTACTGACCATATTTTCCTTTATTATTCTATCCATGACCAGAACTGCAACAGTTACATTAATATGCAAATAAAACTTCTTTATAGCTATATCCTACATTTAAGGGCAAGCCATTTATTTATATTTGACGGATAAAGAGAGAAGCTGCCCTAGTATGGAACCCAGCAGAACACTTAATGTCGCAGCACCCCTGTCAGATGCTTGTTAATTTCTTCTTATGTTTAAGTGTAAAGCAATCAGATAATGCTTTACCCCTGATTTCATAATGTTATAATTCACTTAAAAATATGCTGTGTATATTTAACAATATCCACTGTTGCAGAAGATGCCCAATGGCTGTAATGTTTTTATAAAAGCTTTCCACTAAGTTGTGTAGTAAGGAATATATTGTCTGATCAATAAAGAATTATGCCTGTAATGGTGTTGAGAATTTATCTGTAAGTTAGTTCAAAGAAATAGTTAAACAATATATTATACATTGTCTCTTTAACATCTCTGAAAATGTAAGTAATACTGGTGTAAATATGTAGTTTTCAGCATGATTTATTCTGGTGTCTTATGCAGAAACATTATACTAGCCAACAAAATATTACTTTTTATCTGTAACTGGCATGAAAACACCTATTTTTTATAATCCATTAAATTTTGGGCATGCAGCCGCGCAAATAAAATTTCTTCTACTGATATTTCGGCCGCGTATTGTCTGGCCATCTTCAGAGTGAGTCACAAGACTGATGACAAGGTGCCAAGCGCGGCCTTATATGCTCCACCGTGGCGATACTGTGCATGCGAATCACAGATGCTGGTTGGCGGCAGAGACATACGCTTACACATGTGCCGCCTGTGGCGAAGGTGTACAGACATTTGATTTGCTTATCGATGTTTGATCGGCGGCGGTGACACGATGATGACTTCTCTGCAATTTAATTACTCCAAGAGCCAGATTCCATGCTTTGTCCAAATTAAAACCATTATCTCTGTTTATTAAATTGTTGGCTAATTGAATTTCTATAGCTTCCTTGAATATAGATTCCCAAAAAGAAGATGTGGATGTTAAAATCTTCACGTCACTGTAATTCATGGAATGACCCGTATCAATACAATGTTCGGGCACAGCTGACTTGTCTGGTTGTAATAAGCATGTATATCTTCGGTGCACCACACACCTCTCATGAACGGTGCATGTTGTTTGACCTATGTATGACTGCTCACAATTTCCGCAAGGAATCTGGTACACACCCGCCTTGTTGTTGTTGTTGTCTTCAGTCCTGAGACTGGTTTGATGCAGCTCTCCATGCTACTCTATCCTGTGCAAGCTGCTTCATCTCCCAGTACCTACTGCATCCTACATCCTTCTGAATCTGCTTAGTGTACTCATCTCTCGGTCTCCCTCTACGATTTTTACCCTCCACGCTGCCCTCCAATGCTAAATTTGTGATCCCTTGGTGTCTCAAAACATGTCCTACCAACCGATCCCTTCTTCTAGTCAAGTTGTGCCACAAACTTCTCTTCTCCCCAATCCTATTCAATACCTCCTCATTAGTTACGTGATCTATCCACCTTATCTTCAGTATTCTTCTGTAGCACCACATTTCGAAAGCTTCTATTCTCTTCTTGTCCAAACTAGTTATCGTCCATGTTTCACTTCCATACATGGCTACACTCCAAACAAATACTTTCAGAAACGACTTCCTGATACATAAATCTATATTCGATGTTAGCAAATTTCTCTTCTTCAGAAACGCCTTTCTTGCCATTGCCAGTCTACATCTACGGCCTTATTTGAACATGTGGTTTTATCATCTTATTTTCCGTTTAATGGTGAATTTTATGAGCAAATTGACGTTGTTGCCATGGGAAGCCCCCTCTCCCGCCTTATGAAGCAGTAAATCGTCCTTCACAGAGCCGAGTAAAGCCGCAATCTTCGTGGGGGGCCGGAAAATCACCTTAACACAGTGTTTCTCAAGAATACAGCCTATCTTTGAAGAAAGAGCACCCACATATGGCAAAAACGCACTAGATCTGAAGAAATTACTATCTTCTTCCCCATCACATACCTGCCTTTTTAGGTTTTACGTCCAAAGCTCTATGAATTTGTTGCGGAGAATATCCATTTGATTTAAAAATGCTCTTGAGGTATGTTGGCTCTCCTTGCAGACTGTCTTTATCGGATATACAGTGCGCCCGTTGCACTTTGGTCTTAAGGACACCCATGGTCTGTGAAGGGTGATGGCAGCTACTGGCATGAAGACATAGATTTGTGTGCGTTGGTTTCCGATATATGGCATGTCCAAATGTGCCATCACTTTTAGGGCGAACGACAACATCCAAAAAGGGGAGGCAGCCGTCTTTTTCTATTTTCATAGTGAATTTAATGCTAGCATGGATGGAATTCAAATGCTCAAGAAATCAATGTAATTCATCCATACCATGGGGCCACACCACGAATGGTTCATCCACGTACCTCCAGAAGACCGTAGGTTCAAAACATGCTGAGTCCAGTGCCTTGTCCTCGAAGTCTTCCATGAATAAATTAGCTACCAGAGGGGAGAGGGGGCTTCCCATGGCAACAACGTCAATTTGCTCATAAAATTCACCATTAAACGGAAAATAAGATGATAAAACCACATGTTCAAATAAGGCCGTAATGTTCTTATCAAAATGTTGGCCGATAAGAGATAAAGAGTCCTTTAAAGGTACCTTGGTGTATAAGGACTCTTTATCTCTTATCGGCCAACATTTTGATAAGAACATTACGGCCTTATTTGAACATGTGGTTTTATCATCTTATTTTCCGTTTAATGGTGAATTTTATGAGCAAATTGACGTTGTTGCCATGGGAAGCCCCCTCTCCCCTCTGGTAGCTAATTTATTCATGGAAGACTTCGAGGACAAGGCACTGGACTCAGCATGTTTTGAACCTACGGTCTTCTGGAGGTACGTGGATGACACATTCGTGGTGTGGCCCCATGGTATGGATGAATTACATTGATTTCTTGAGCATTTGAATTCCATCCATGCTAGCCTTAAATTCACTATGAAAATAGAAAAAGACGGCTGCCTCCCCTTTTTGGATGTTGTCGTTCGCCCTAAAAGTGATGGCACATTTGGACATGCCGTATATCGGAAACCAACGCACACAAATCTATGTCTTCATGCCAGTAGCTGCCATCACCCTTCACAGACCATGGGTGTCCTTAAGACCAAAGTGCAACGGGTGCACTGTATATCCGATAAAGACAGTCTGCAAGGAGAGCCAACATACCTCAAGAGCATTTTTAAATCAAATGGATATTCTCCGCAACAAATTCATAGAGCTTTGGACGTAAAACCTAAAAAGGCAGGTATGTGATGGGGAAGAAGATAGTAATTTCTTCAGATCTAGTGCGTTTTTGCCATATGTGGGTGCTCTTTCTTCAAAGATAGGCTGTATTCTTGAGAAACACTGTGTTAAGGTGATTTTCCGGCCCCCCACGAAGATTGCGGCTTTACTCGGCTCTGTGAAGGACGATTTACTGCTTCATAAGGCGGGTGTGTACCAGATTCCTTGCGGAAATTGTGAGCAGTCTTACACAGGTCAAACAACACGCACCGTTCATGAGAGGTGTGTGGAGCACCGTAGATATACACGCTTATTACAACCAGACAAGTCAGCTGTGCCCGAACATATATTGATACGGGTCATTCCATGAATTACAGTGACGTGAAGATTTTAACATGCACGTCTTCTTTTTGGGAATCTATATTCAAGGAAGCTGTAGAAATTCAATTAACCAACAATTTAATAAACAGATATAATGTTTAAAATTGGAGAAAGCATGGAATCCGGCTCTTGGAGTAATTAAATTGCAGAAGTCGTCATCGTGTCACCGCCGCCGATCAAACATCGATAAGCAAATCGAATGTCTGGACGCCTTCGACACAGGCGGCGCATGTGTAAGCGTATGTCTCTGCCGCCGACCAGCATCTCTGACTCGCATGCACAGTACCGCCGCGGTGGAGCATATAAGGCCGCGCTTGGCACCTTGTCGTCAGTCTTGTGACTCGCTCTGAAGATGGCTGGACGATATGCGGCCGAAATTTCAGTAGAAGAAATTTTATTTGCGTGGCTGCATGCCCAAAATTTAATGGATTACTCATTACGCCACGAGAAGTTGAAAATGCACCTATTTTTTATGTTTTCGGATGTGCTGGTAGCAAAATTGTTAATGAAAATGCATAATTATCTCTGGTTTTAAAGTCATGATAATTTTTCAGTGTTGCTGATATAACTTATGCATGTAATTACCTTGGTGTTACCCCTCAGAGGAAGGTCACTGAAGGTGCAACTGCTTTGCCTAGCATTTTCAGTTTTCTGCTGGTGATTGCCTGATTAGCATCCAGCAGTAATCGACTAACATTGATGTACTCAACTTTCCATGGTATGTCATTTCTATATCCAAAATTTCCTGGTGGGGACTTTCTCTGTTCTTGTTGGTTACAGCATCACAGTTGTCAAGAAAGAAGTCCAAGTGGGAATCTACGAACTGTAACTTTAAGGAGATCCTCTCTCCTGGCTGTACATGGGTCCACCAGACTTCGACTTGTTCTTGAAGTTGAAAAACCCCTGCGTGGGCATCGTTATCTTTCTCTAGAAGAGTTTTCTACCTCATTATCTGAGTCATTCGACAGATGAACAGAAGTGATGTCTTTGATAGAATAAAAGAGCTTCTGAGACTTTGGATTCACTCATGGAGAAGCAGGGAGACCATACTGAAGGACTGTAAAGGGATGCCTCATAATGTAACCTGCAGCTCTCATCTATATTAAGAGAACACGTATGAACTTGGGTTCTCTGTAGTGACTGTATCCCTACCACTAAAGAAACATTCAGTCTCTGTATCCCTACCACTAAAGCAAAATTCAGTGCGTGTATCCCTACCACTAAAAAAATGTTCATCCCGTTATTATTTTAATTGAACACAGTGAATAGTACCAATTCAAGTGCCACCCATTACATTCACTATGATGACCGGTAAATTCCTTCACTGTATCCTCAAATATCCTGCAGATTCTAACTTGTCATATTCTTATTTAATATTCTTTCCGTGTAATTACACTTCCTAATGCATGTAACACTGAGATGCTCGCTTGAAAGTATAACATTTGAGATTTTTGAATGGTTCTCCATGCTGTTGTGCACAATTTCGATGTTTCCCATGGAGTTCAGTTAATAAATTAATGGAAAACCTGGTAATACAAGAAGTTGAATTAATAAAGACAGCTGTTCATCATAAGCGGAAGAGTAGGCATATAGACAAGAAATTGAACACTGGAGCCCAGATTTCTAACTCGTATTCTTCATCATAATGCGGGTATGTGCGCACACAGACCAAGACAACCACACAAGAACACACACACACACACACACACACACACACACACACACACACACAGGCCCGCAGAGTTACATATCCATAACTGTGCTGGGGTGGGGCGATGCACATACACACATGTGTATGCTGTGAAAGAGAACACAAGTATGTTGAACTGAGCTGCAGTCTTCATCTTTCTGATTACATGGTTGTCCCCTTTTCACCATTTTTACTATTGATGAGCTGTTGTCTGTACATCACTCATTTAACTGATCATTGTATTGTGTTAGATTTTGGCAAGATCAATTGCATAATACCACACTGTCTTTTTTTATGAGTAAGTTGTGATTTGTGAGTGTCACATGAATCAGAATTTGTTCTTTTTACTAAGAATTGTGGCATGTAAAACTGGGTTTAATAATTCTGTTATGTTTTGTCCATGATGCTTAATTAGCACAGTTTATAAATGTGTACTATTCTGTGTTTCATTCAGATAAGCAACCAGTCCAGAACATAATAAATCTCATTAATTATGAAGATAATTTCCTCCATGATCATACTTAAAATAAGTATGAAGAAGAGATCCATACATACTGTCCGGACATTTCCTTGGTGTATTTGTATTGGTTTTAATATGTACAGGCAACTTTGAATAGAAACCTGAATAAAATTGTAAGAGTTTCTTTTTTTATAAAAGATATTTTAAATTTGTTACAGGATAATTACTCAACCCAGGTTATCATGGTGGCCACAGATTGACTTGGTATATAGTAAGTCTGCTGAACTTCGTTCCATGTTCACTGACACTCTCAACAAGGTCACCCAAGGATACATATCACACACACCTCTTAGGATGATTACGGTATGTTGTAAGGCCAATTAGTGTTTGTCTTGATATTTTCCATGGCCTATATACTGTGTAAATGTGTTTTTTGTGACTGACCTAATTTTCAATAATTTGTGGCTGTTTTAAGCTCCAAAACTTCTATAACATGCAGATGTCTTAAGCCATATATATTCAATGGAAAACGTCCTCTTGTTTTTCAGGCTGTTTGTCTTTTGTTACAGAAAAAAAATCATGCATTTCATTATAAAACCTTATTTCTAGTTTTCATTTGTCAAAGTAAACAGAATGTCAGATAAAAATCTTTAAAACGTGTTCACTATAGCATTCAAATGTTTTATAGCTATTAAAAATTAGCCTACTTCAAGAAATGCTTGTTACTGACCATATTTTCCTTTATTATTCTGTCCATGACATAAATCTGTAATATTTATGTTAACATGCAAATAAAACAGCTTTATAGCTATCTCCTACAGCTAAGGTCAAGTCATTTATTTATATCTGACAGAAAAAGAGAGAAGCTACCCTAGTATGGAGCCCAGGAGAACACTTAGTGTCGCAGCACCCCTGTCAGATGCTTGTTAATTTCTTCTTATGTTTAAGTGTAAAGCACTCTTTTGCTCCATACCAATCAGATAATGCTTTACCCCTGATTTCATAATGTTGTAATTCACTTAAAAGTATGTTGTGTATATTTAACAATACCCACTGTTGCAGAAGATGCCCATTGGTTGTAATGTTTTCATAAAAGCTTTCCACTAAGTTGTGTAGTAAGGAATATATTGCCTGGTCAATAAAGAATCATGCCTGTAGCGGTGTTGAGAATTTGTCTGTAAGTTAGTTCAAAGAAATAGTTAAACAATATATTATACTTTGTCTTTTAAAAATATTTGAAAATGAGTGTAATACTGATGTAAATATGTAGTTTTCAGCATGATTTATTCTGGTGTCTCATGCAGAAACATTATACTAGCCAACAAAATATTACTTTTTTCTGTAATTGCCATGAAAACACCTATTTTTTATGTTTTCGGATGTACTGGTAGCAAAAGTGTTAATGAAAATGCATAATTATCTCTGGTTTTGAAGTTATGATAATTTTTAAGTATTGCTCATATAACTTATGCATGTAATTACCTTGGTGTTACCCCTCAGAGGAAGGGCACTGACGGTGCAACTGCTTTGCCTGGCATTTTCAGTTTTCTTCTGGTGATTGTTTTATTAGCATCCAGCAGTAATCGGCTAACATTGATGTACTCAACTTTCCATGGTATAGCATTTCTATGTCCCAAATTTGCTGGTGGGGACTTCCTCTGTTCTCGTTGGTTACAGCACCATAGTTGTCAAGAAAGAAGTCCAAGTGGGAATCTACGAACTGTTACTTTAAGGAGATGTTGCACCCTAGTCTACTGTAGAAGTGCAGAAGATTTGCCTCAAGATCCTTATAGTTTCCTGCCCTCTTGTTTCCTAGAAAGTTTGTTGACACTTGAATAAAGGTATTCGAAACTAACTTTTCATCACCTGTAAGGGTGGAATTGAAATGCTCATCTCTGTACAATTTGTGTATCTGAGGACACACGGAAATGCCATCTCTTTCTGTTTTGTTTTATTTCACACATTTTGAACTGTAAGGGGCGATCTTTGATAATGCATTGGAGAAGACAAATTTCTTTGCCGTGATCACTAACAATAGCCTTTACTTGCGATAATCGGTTTTTGGTAATCAGTGTTACCATCTTCAGATCGTGTTGGAAATTGCATATTTCTTAAAATAGCGTTAAAAGTGGCCTTTCTCATGAACTGGCAGGTACATATAAGACTAGACCTCAGATGCATTGGCTAGTCAAAATTGAAACAACTATTTACAAAGTTATTTACCACATCTGTCTTATGCCACTCACAACAGAGCACATCATTGCAGTTGGGGTGCCCGTTTTATGGCCCCTGCTAAGACGTGGAAATTACTTGTACAAACAAAGAATGCTTCCCCAGTTTTAACCATAGCCTAAATGAAGTTTTTCATTAGGCTCTGTTTTATATGAAGAAAATGGAGGATTGCATTCTTGGATCTGACAAGTGCTTTGTGTGAATCATTGTGAGATCCTGATTTAAGTGATTGACTCATAGCCAAACTAACTTTTTGTAATGAAGTGCTTTGGCATAGAGATTCCAGAGGCACAGGAAGCAACGGAATTTGGTGTACCTGTGCTGTAGCCCAAGTAAAATGCCTATGACTTTCTGATCCCTGCAAATAAATTCAATCACAATAATTGTTTCTTTCATTTAAGGTGCCCACCCAATTGGAATCAGTGGCAACATGTTGCCATTATGCAATAGCACACAGTTGAGACTTACTTTGGAGGAGTCGATGAATAACCTCCTCTGATCGCTTTTATAGTCAGTGCCCTTAGCTGCCATTATTCCCTGTATGTTACTACAAAATACCAAGTTCCTTTCACTTTTGAAAAGTGGAATGAATGGCGTATGGCAGTTATGGAACCAACCACTTTTACCGTCTCATCAAAACAATTACTCTGTTGCAGTCTTGAGGCCAACAGTTCAGCTTTACTTTTTGGCATTTCCATATCTCTTACTGGGACATTAAATTCACACTGTGTTGTTAAGTGAATCTTTTTATACTTATTGCTACACACAATATCAGGATCTTCTGAAGAACTAGGTTTTGAAAATGATGGTGGAGCACTAGTTTTGCTACTGCCCTCATCACTATCACAGTCAGGTGGGACAGGATCACTCAGACCATCTCTTTGAGGCACTGGCCACTCTTCTTCTGGAAAATACACTGTGTTAAGGGAATTGTCATACAAAAGTAAAAATCATTCACATGGCGTGATAGTTTTGCCGGTGTGTGGTAGTTTTGCCAAATCAAGGGTATAGCACAGCCTATGGAAGATCTTTTATGATTCCACCATGAATGAAGACTTGAGGTGCAGGATATCCTGGTCCCCAATGTCACAGCCAGAGTATAGTTTGTAGGCCTTCCTAATATATGGCATTATTGGCCTTCATTGCGATTTCAGTGTAGCCTGTCCACGAATGTAGCAAAAATTGTCTGTACTGTTTGCACACTTGTAAGGCATACTGAGTCACAGGAATTAGTGTCACAATATGCAGTAACTACATTCAGTAAGACACACTTACAGCACACAAACAGAACAAGCTTGTAACAGTCTGAAAGTATGCTTAAATGAAATGTTCTTTGCTCCTCCTTTCTCTCCCCCTTTCCCTTGCCTCTTGCTACGAATCTGGGCTAAAAATAGGGACAGAATACACACAGTTATTGTTGTCTGAAACTTTATCACTCTGTTGGGATTTCGAAGCCTATATGGGTAGGGATTGGAAATGAAGGCTAATAAAATATAATTATATGCACCTGCACCCACCTTTAACCTGCAAAACGAGAGCTATTTCGAGCTTTTCATTGTTGATTCCATTATCAGTGTGGTCAGTATGATTAACAAACATTTATTTCGCCCCAGTTACACTTTCATTGTTGGCTAGTGTTATATCTGAATATTTAAAAATACCTAGCTGAAAATAAAATGCCATAAAATGTTGTTTAGAAATATTCAGTTAGTAAACCCTTACAGAGGACATTTCATAAATAATACACAGATTGTTATTACTGTAGATTGTCTGGCGCAACAACAATGAAAATTATGTCTGATATAGTTAGGAGCTTGAGGAAGAAGGATGTGTTTTTGTTTTTTCACTGTGTACTGTGACACAAAATTGGCAAGCAGTAGAAATAGACCCTGCAGGAGTCTCAGGTATTGTGACTGTGGAAGACCAGAAGTCATACATTGATACTGGACCTTTATGCTTCAAAATGCAACAGAAACCCAGAGTGCATTAAGTGAAGTTTGTGGGGATTTTAGAGGGGACTGAGTACAGTTTCATGCTGGGTTAATCTTTTTTGTGGTTGTCGTATGAGTGTAGGCAATAATCCAAGACCAAGAAAGCCAAAAACATCATCAAATGAAGTAAGTGTGAGACTTGTGGCAGATGCTCTTGAAGAAGATCGCAGTGCAACTTGTGAGGAACTGTCTGAAGCCATGGGAAGTCTCCCAACATCAGTATTCCATATTCAGACAAATGATTTAAAGAAGAGAAAAATTTCTGCGAGGTGGGTCCCACACTATTTGACAGCTGAAGGGAAGAAGAAATGTCTGAACATTGCAACCTTGCTCAAACAACAATTTGACTGTGAAGGTCAGGGATTCTTGTGTTGAATTGTCGCTGTTGATGAAACATAGAATAGAGACTCTGAACTGGAGTTGAAATCAGAGCCCAGTGAATGGAGTGCTTCAGATTCTTCATGTCCAAAAAAAATTTCGACACACTCAAACAAAGCTCAAGAAAATGATGATTTTTACTTATGATCACCAAGGAATCATCATGACAGATAGAGGCCCATGTGGAGCAAGTATCACAACAGTGTACTATCATAACTTCATACAAAACTTGAGCAAAATGCAACTTCAGTTATTCAAGGCTGGGCCACTCATTCTCCATCACAATGCTTGCCAACATTTCAGCAATGCTGTAGCCAAAAAACTGCATAGATCTTTTCATCACCTGTAAGGATGGTGTTGAATGCTCATCTTTGTACAATTTGTGTACCTGAGGACCCACGAAAATGCCCTGTCTCTTTTTTTTTTTTTGTGTTATTTCACACATTTTGAAGTGGAAGGGTATTCCGTTATAATACATTGGAGAAGACAAATTTCTTTGCCGTGATCACTAATAATAACCTTTACTTGCGATAATCAGTTTTGGTAATCAGTGTTACCATCTTCGTATCTTGTTGGACACTGCATTTTTCTTAAAATAAAACAGTAACTTGTGGCTGTTTCAAGTGCCAAAACTTCAATAACATGCAGATATATTAAGCTATATATATTCAATGGAATATGTTCTCTTACTTTTCATGCTGTTTGTTTGTTGTTACAGAAAAATCATGCATTTCATTTTAAAATATTATTTCTAGTTAAAATAAGTGAAATAAATTTTCATTTGTCAAAATAAACAGAATATCATATAAAAATCTTTAAAACATATTCACTATAGCTTTCAAGTACTTTCTGTTGTCTTGCCACTATTTCTACTAGAATTCATAGCACAAGTCAATTAAGCATTATAAATGGACCTTGCACTCATGAGTACAGAAAACATACAGCCGCTGAGGAAGAAAATCATTTTAAAAGATCCGGAAGAAGCTCCTTTCTGTGACAGAATTAGCTGTGCATAGTGTGAGAAAAATGCTCTCAGTTTATTATGGAAAGCATCTGACAGATTTGTTGTTACATAGGTAATGAAATTTTGTGGTATTTTGCAATTACTAGAAGAAACATTATATACATTACGGTACTATTGTATGCATTGTAGTGGTGTGCATCAAAATCTGAGGTAACTTTGAAATTGTGTCTGTGAATTCATCTTTCAAACTTCAAAGGTGACATTGAAAATCTTCTAAATACCTATAGTTTGCAGCTGAATTAATGATACCATTTTTCTCATAATATTTAGACAGGTTACCTAGCTGTCTTCCACAGAGGTTTGTACATGAATATTGGTTGCTTGTTGTCTGGTCTCGTATCATATTGTGAAATGGGAGGCTGCACTGCTTCATATGCCAGTACGTGTTCACTTCCAGCTCTGACAATAATCTGTTTCCTGTATCAGATTTATGTTTTTTCTTGTAAGCTATAAGTAAATTGAGCGTGGATTCCAAAAATGTCAATAAAGAATTAATAATGAACCATGGACCTTGCTGTTGGTGGGGAGGCTTCCGTGCCTCAGCGATACATATAGTCGTACCGTAGGTGCAACCACAACGGAGGGGTATCTGTTGAGAAGCCAGACAAACATGTGGTTCCTGAAGAGGAGCAGCAGCCTTTTCAGTAGTTGCAGGGGCAACAGTCTGGATGATTGACTGATCTGGCCTTGTAACACTAACCGAAACGGCCTTGCTGTGGTGGTATTGCGAACGGCTGAAAGCAAGGGGAAACTAAGGGCCGTAATTTTTCCCGAGGGCATGCAGCTTTACTGTATGGTTAAATGATGATGGCGTCCTCTTGGGTAAAATATTCCAGAGGTAAAATAGCCCTCCATTCAGATCTTCGGGCGGGGACTACTCAAGAGGACGTTGTTATCAGGAGAAAGAAAACTGGCTTTCTACGGGTCGGAGCGTGGAATGTCAGATCCCTTAATCGGGCAGGTAGGTTAGAAAATTTGAAAAGGGAAATTGATGGGTTAAAGTTAGATATAGTGTGAATTAGTGAAGTTCAGTGGCAGGAGGAACAAGACTTTTGGTCAGGTGAATATAGGGTTATAAATACAAAATCAAATATGGGTAATGCAGGAGTAGGTTTAATAATGAATAAAAAAAAAAGGAGTGCAGGTAAGCTACTACAAACAGCATAGTGAACGCATTATTGTGGCCAAGATAGACATGAAGCCTATGCCTACTACAGTAGTATAGGTTTATATGTCAACTAGCTCTGCAGATGACGAAGCAAGTGATGAAATTTGTGATGAGATAAGAGAAATCATTCAGATAGTGAAAGGAGACGAAAATTTAATTGTCATGGGTGACTGGAATTCGATAGTAGGAAAAGGAAGAGAAGGAAACGTAGTAGGTGAATATGGAATGGGGGTAAGAAATGAAAGAGGAAGCTGCCTGGTGGAATTTTGCACGGAGCATAACTTAATCATAGCTAACACTTGATTCAAGAATCATGAAAGAAGGTTGTATACATGGAAGAAGCCTGGAGATACTAGAAGGTATCAGATAGAATATATAATGGTAAGACAGAGATTTAGGAGCCAGGTTTTAAATTGTAAGACATTTCCAGCGGCAGATGTGGACTCCGACCACAATCTCTTGGTTGTGAAGTCTAGATTAAAACTAAAGAAACTGTAAAAAGGTGGGACTTTAAGGAGATGGGACCTGTATAATCTGACAGAACCAGAGGTTGTAGAGAGTTTCAGGGAGAGCATAAGGGAATGAGTGACAGGAATGGGGGAAAGAAATACGGTAGAAGAAGAATGGGTAGTTTTGATGGATGAAGTATTGAAGGCAGCAGAGGATCAAGTAGGTAAAAAGACGAGGACTAGTAGAAATCCTTGGGTAACAGAAGAAATATTGAATTTAATTCATGAAAGGAGAAAATATAAAAATGCAGTAAATGAAGCAGGCAAAAAGGAATACAAACGTCACAAAAATGAGATCGAGAGGAAATGCAAAATGGCTAAGCAGGGATGGCTAGAGGACAAATGTAAGAATGTAGAGGCTTATCTCACTAGTGGTGAGATAGATAATGTCTACAGGAAAATTAAAGAGACCTTTGGAACTAAGAGAACCACTTGTATGAACATCAAGAGCTCAAATGGAAACCCAGTTCTAAGCAAAGAAAGAAAAGCAGAAAGGTGGAAGTAGTATATAGAGGTTCTATACAGGGCCAAAGTACTTGAGGACAATATAATGGAAATGGAAGAGGATGTAGATGAAGATGAAATGGGAGATATGATACTGCGTGAAGAGTTTAATAGAGCACTGAAAGACCTGAGTCGAAACAAGGCCCCAGGAGTAGACAACAGTCCATTAGAACTACTGACGACCTTGGGAGAGTTAGTCATGACAAATCTCTACCATTTTGTGAGCAAGATGTATGAGACAGGCGAAATAACCTCAGACTTCAAGAAGAATATAATAATTCCACTCTCAAAGAAAGCAGGTGTTGACAGATGTGAAAATTACTGAACTGTGAGTTTAATAAGTCACGGCTGCAAAATACTAACGCGAATTCTTTACGGATGAATGGAAAAACTGGTAGAAGCTGACCTCTGGAAAGATCAATTTCGATTCCGTGGAAATATTGGGACACGTGAGGCAATACTGACCCTACGACTTATCTTAGAAAATAGATTAAGGAAAGGCAATCGTACATTTCTTAGCATTTGTAGACTTAGAGAAGCTTTTGACAATGTTGACTGGAATACTCTCTTTCAAATTCTGAAGGTGGCAGGGGTAAAATACAGGGAGCGAAAGGCTATTTACAATTTGTACAGAAACCAGGTGGAAGCTATAAGAGTTGATGAGCATGAAAGGGAAGCAGCAGTTGGGAAGGGAGTAAGGCAGAGTTGTAGCCTCTCCCCGATGTTATTCATTCTGCATATTGGGCAAGCAGTAAAGGAAACAAAAGAAAAATTCGGGTAGGTATTAAAATCCATGGAGAAGAAATAAAATCTTTGAGGTTCGCCGATGACATTGTAATTCTGTCAGAGACAGCAGAGGATTTGGAAGAGCAGTTGAACGGAATGGATAGTGTCTTGAAAGAAGGATATAAGATGAACATCAACAAAAGCAAAACAAGGATAATGGAAGTAGTCGAATTAAGTCGTGTGATGCTGAGGGAATTAGATTAGGAAATGAGACACTTAAAGTAGTAAAGGAGTTTTGCTATTTGGGGAGCACCATAACTGATGATGGTCGAAGTAGAGAGGATATAAAATGTAGACTGGCAATGGCAAGGAAAGCGTTTCTTAACATCAAGTATAGATTTAAATGTCAGGAAGACATTTCTGAAAGTATTTGTATGGAGTGTAGCCATGTATGGAAGTGAAACATGAACAATAAATAGTTTGGACAAGAAGAGAATAGAAGCTTTTGAAATGTGGTGCTACAGAAGAATGCTGAAGATTAGATGGGTAGATCACATAACTAATGAGGAAGTATTGAATAGGATTGGGGAGAAGAGAAGTTTGTGGCACAACTTGACCAGAAGAAGGGATCGGTTGGTAGGACATGTTCTGAGGCTTCAAGGGATCACCAATTTAGTATTGGAGGGCAGCATGGAGGGTAAAAATCATAGAGGGAGACCAAGAGATGAATACGCTAAGCAGATTCGGAAGGATGTAGGTTGCAGTAGGTACTGGGAGATGAAGAAGCTTGCACAGGATAGAGTAGCATGGAGAGCTGCATCAAACCAGTCTCAGGACTGAAGACCTCAACAGCAACACACAATAAAATATTTATTGTTCTTCTCCAAATTGTTAGATGTAGCGATAGCATCTTCTCTGCCTGTTTAATTTAATAATGAAAGGTGAATCTATATTATAACATCACCTCTCTTCCTCTCTCCTCGCTTTTGTGTTACTGTGTGAGCACTGCCCCCTCAGGATTTAAAATATATGTGGTAACAGTTATTAGTACATAGATCCTTTGGGCTCAGATGATGATACTGGACTTTCTTTATATTCTAACAATATTTGGATTTTTTGAGACCCTTGCACATTCCATGAGCTTATATTTCTATGAATTGTAATCTTTGGGACTGAAATATACTCTGTACATTACATGCACATTCTACATCTTTTGTGTAGTTCTGACAGAAATAGAACAGTATACAGTAATATTTAGAACTATGACTGTTGATATTTGGAGGGTTTGAAATCTATCAAATAATCATTCACACGCACAGTGAACAATTGCACAGTTGTCTCATTATAAGAAGGAAGGAAGGAAAAGAGGGAGGAAGGTGGAGTTTAATGTCCCGTTGACTTCGTTGTTGTTAGAGATGGACCAAAACCTCTGCTAGGCAATGATTGGTCAGAAAACTACAGAAGAAAAAAGTGCTCCGAGGCACATAAAGAGGAAAGAGTGGCTTGTAGTTAGGACAGCTTCAAATACAATTAGAAACCACAAACTAAAACTGGTTGTGACTGGGAAGTCTGCCAAGCTAAGAACATTCAAGAATGTAACCATGTCAGCTCTTGGGCTGGTTACCTACATACATCAGAATAATACCTGGATGAATCATGAAATGATGAAGAATTGCTTTTTATTCATTTGTACTAGTGTGCAAAAAGTGTTTAGAAGAAAAGGGATTGCCATGCAAAGCTATTTTGACAGTGGTTAATGCATCCTCCTCTTGTAAGAGCTTTAAGGAAAGTAACTGTGAAGTTTGTCGTGTACTGATTCAGTGAGTGTTGGAGGGAGATAAAGTCAGATACAGTTTCTAATTTATGTAGAAAAATTCTACAGGAAAGTAGGCCTAACATATAAACCAAAGATTTTGATGGTGAGGATGATCATCCCTTGTATGATTTAATCAGAAGGTGCCAGGCTGTGAGGAGGCATGAAGAGGCAATAAATGTGGAAATAGTTGAGTGGCTAAATTTAGACAAACAGTGGAAGTTACAGACTCTTCTATAATTCACATGGGTAACACCCCAACGAAGTTTGAGAATGATCAGGCTGAGATTATACGAATGATGAGTCACACTGATGGCTATGCTGCACCTGAGGCTGCCATGCACTGTGTGGAATAACAGCCTGAGACGACACCAACTGACATTCTGCTCTTCAGATGGTGGCTTGATATTGCCACGTGGAAACATTCCAGCTTTACCAAACAAAACACACTTCACTGTTGAGACTCTATCTTAGTAGGAAAGAGAGAGAAAGAGAGAGAGAGAGAGAGAGAGAGAGAGAGAGAGAGAAGAAAGAAGATAACAAAAATCCCTAATTAGTGGATACATGTATTCAGATTCAATTTTGTTGTTACCTTGAAGCTCTGAACTACTTCACCAGTAATAAAATTTCCATTGGACACTGTTTGTGCAGCTTCATAGACTGTGTTAGCACTGCACACATGCTTGTGCTGAACTCTGCTAAAATTTACCAGTTTTCAACCATATGCAAAGTTATATGAAGTACTTCTTTGCTCAGTTACTTCGTATAATATATCCCAATGTACAATCAATTCTTATATACAGCATTTAGGAACTGGGAACATCACTTTTATGTACAGCTTGAGCTCAGACATTAGAATAATAAATGAAATGTTCTGTTGTTATGTCTTCAATAAAATACATTTGGCTGTCAAGACAGAAATGCATGAAGCCTTTAGTGACTACTGTAGCAGAATATTGTCAAATAATCTTTTACAAAGAAATTCTGGTTATTCGTAAAGGATCTTAGTGACACCAAAGTTAGTGTCCACTCCCTAGCGAATAAGACAGAAACTGGAATTGAGGGCAGCAAAGCAAAAACTGTAATGCTTAACTCAATTTTCAAAAGTTCCTTTACAAAGGAAAACCTGGAAGAATTGCCCCAATTCAATCCTAGTACCCTGAAATGAAGAATGAAATGTTAGTGTTAGTGGTGTTGGGAAACAACTAAAATATTTAAAACTGATCAAAGCTCCATGGCCCAATGGAATTCCTATCAAATTCTATACTGAATTTGCATCTGAGTGAACCTCCCTTTAACTTTAATCTATCATAGATACTTTGAACAAAAAACTGTAAGCACAGGTGATACCCGTCTTCCAGAGGGGTAGTATTAGTGAACCACAAAACTGCTGTCCAATGTCCTTGATATTGATTTATAGTAGACTCTTCAAACATATTCTGAGCTCAAACATAATGAGATATCTCAAACAGATTGACCTCTCCCATACCAACGAGCAGGGATTCAGTGAACATCAACCATGTGAAACCCAACTCATACTTTTCTCACTTGACATACTGAAAGCTTGGAATGAAGGCAGTCAGGTGGATGCAGTATTTCTTTATTTTCAAAAAGCATTTGACTGCGTACCACACCTACACTTATTGTCAAAAGGATGATCATATGGGTATCAATTGAAATTTGTGACTAGATTCTAGAATATTGCTCAAGTGTGTGGGATCCAAACCAAATAGGACTAACAGGGGATATTGAACGTATACAGGGAAGGGCAGCACGAATGGTCACAGATATGTTGGACCCACGGGAGAGTATCACAGAATGCTGAAGAAACTGAACTGGCAGATTCTTGAGGATGGAAGTAAAGTATCCCGAGAAAATGTACTAACAAAGGTACAAGCTTTAAATGACTACTCTAGGTATATACTACAGCCTCCTACATATCACTCACATAGGGATCATGAGGACAAGATTAGAATAATTATAGCAGGCCAGAGATATTCAATCACTCATTCTTCCCGTGAATGGAACAGGAAGAAACCCTAATAATTGGTACAATGGGACATATCCTCTGCCATGCACTTCACGATGGTTTGCAGAAGACAATGCAGATGTAGATATAGATTTGTTCTGCTGTGATGTCACATGTCGTCGTCACTTGTGTTCTGTACTCAGTGGCTCATCAAACTATTCCAAACTGAGATCCTGTTTTACAGATGTTACATGAAGCCTACACAGGTACTGCAAGTCATGGCAATACTATGATCGCCATTCCAACTTGAAGACAGGTGATGTCCATCTGCATAAGCAATACTTGCAAAGCAGATGACCAAAACCCACAAACAGGATCCTAATTCTTAACCAGTAAATTATCATATGGTTTCAACTATCATGAGCATCATTCATCAGCTGAGTACTCTGCCAGAGATAAAAGTAGCACCAAAATGAATATCGATAGTCTCATTCCCAAGTTGATTGTGTGTCAGATATCACTTTATTAGAGCTTTGTTTATGAGATTAGATGATGATATTTATTCTTCTGGTTAGGGACTTAAATCAGTCAGCTGCTTAAAAATATGTGATTCCACCTTTTGTTCACTTTACCTGTATAGGTGTACTACCATTGGAAAACTCTTCAGAACTGGAATAATTTATTTAGTTAGTGGTGCATACTGAACTTCAGAAAAAATGGTGGTGTTAACGGATGAAAAGTTAGTGTTTGACTTGCATCCTTGGCAAACATTCATTGCAATACAGTTCTCTGACTGATATGCTTTAATTACTCAGTTCATTGTGTATTTAATATCTTTTCATGAATTATTGCATTGTTAATTGTTTATTACTGATTTAAGTTGCATTAAAACTGAAATGTTAGTGATTGTATTCATTGATTTGCAGAGCCTCACGTTGAAAGGCAAGGATTCCACATCAAAATTCAAAGAGCGGGGTGAAGAGAGTCCAGGTTATAAAAACTTGTTATTATGGATGGTGCGCCTTATTCACGCAGACCCTATGCTGATGCTTAATGTAAGTGTAATTAAAATGACAATTAGATTAGTCTTCAGTGTATGAAATGAAATATGATTAGGCCTAACTAAATATTTGAGGTAAAAGTTCGGTGGATGTTTTCTTGACATTTTATCTGGTTGTCCTTTGGTCTTTGATCCTGTGCTTCCTTCTATTTTCCGAAGCTGCCATGTCCGGTTCGTCAACATCTTTATGATACCTGTTCACACCCAGGAAGCTTCAACTTGTGAGCCTCCTAGCTCCTTATGAGAAACTCTGCTTGTTTTCTAGATTTGTAATTATTTATTATGAAAGTAAAGTTTATTAATAGAATCAAATTTACAGCATGCAATAAAATTTATTGTTCATATGCCATCCTCATTCATAAGTGAACAAACTGCACTTTTGTATATGTCTTAATATTGAAGTTGTGGTGCTGCAAAAGAATGGTGAAAATTAGTAGGGTTAGATAGAATAACTAATGAGAAGGTACTGAATCAAACTGGAGAAAAAATAAATTTTTGGCACAACTTGACTAAAAGCGAGAACTGGTTGACAGGACACATCTTGAGTGTCTTGGTTAATGTAAGCAGGTTCAAATGTATGTAGGTTGCAGTAGTTACAAACTGCAGAAATGAAGAGACCAGCTCAGGATAGATTTGTGTGGAGAGCTGCATCAAACGAGCATTCAGACTGAAGACCACATCATTTAAATAAACTTCCAGTCACAACCATCTTGTTGTTGGCTTGGACCATGAATTTATAAGCCTTGCCATACTTAGGAAATAATATGGTGATTCACAGTTGCATTCTATATCTCAGTTTGACTGCCATTCGAGTTGTTCTGATCATGCTTGTAAATGTTCAGTCAGAAACCAAATTGAAAGGTAAAATTTCCTCATTGTGTTGAGTCTGGTGCTGGTGCTTTCACCATCAGGAAGTAAGACTTTCCCACCTTCTACATCTCATAGATGTTGTCATCTTCGTCAACCACTGATGTGTTCATCTTCATCTGTAACAGGAACCTGATGGGGTTCTATAATCTGGAGCCAGATGCTATTTCTTACAGGATGAAATTTTTGATGAGCCAAAAGTTGTTTGTAGCTGATATAGGTAATTTGAAAGTCCTCATTCCCCTCTTTTCAACAAATGTTTTACTTTTATCAAAAACCTCATATCTCAAACGTTATTCCTATTCAAAATTTTTGTGTTCTAGAAAATTACAATTTTAAAATGTAATTACTTCAGAAACTCAGTACCATAGTTTTACAGCCCTGATTTTTCTGTTCCAAAATATTTAAATTTTTACTAAAATAACTTGTAAGGATGTTAATTATTCCAATGAGAAACTTTCACTTCCTCATAACCTTTTTGGTGGGCTTTGGGAATCCCCTGCACATTCAAATCACCATCATAAAGTAGTATCTATTATTTTACAATTTCTTAGTTATACTGATCTCAGTTAAACAAACACAGCTCTTTGCCTGTTGTACATTTGTGTCATTCAATTTTACTGCCTTTTACGTTAATAACTAACCTACAATAGTCTAGTATTTTTTGAATATATAATTTTCTATATTGCATATGTCTATGAATAGATGTCACACACAAAGCCTGAGTCAGTCAGAAATTAGCAACCCTTATGCAAAGAGTTTATACATCATCACGTAATATTTAGTTCAAGTTACACTATGTAGTCCAGGTGTACCAGTGAAATTGTAAATTTCATGTAATTGTCAGTCAGTCAGTGCTGAACTGTTAAAATGTGAAGCCACTGTGTCCATCAGAGTCATGTAAAGTAAAATGTTAGTCTGCCAGCACTGAACTTCATTAATGTTTGATAATTAGTGTAATTATCAATATGTGTCAAAAAGCGAACATTGTGTGTCAATCAGTATCAATATATCAAAAATCATTCATAGCTGTGTTCTGTATTTTATTTAACAAATGTTCTTCAAGCCCATTAGTAGCAGGAGGCTGAATGAGGAAGATATGTTATGAGGGTGCCAAGATGCAGTTATTGGTCAGTAAACTTACGAGTGTGGTGAGAACAACTTTACACGACAGAAGTGGAAATTCTTCCAAAGTGTACTGCAAATTCTTACCAAGTTGGAAACATAATATTTCATGATCAGCATCAGAAACCATTAGAACCCACAGTAAGGTATCAGTTGCCCATCAATAAATAGAACAAAAAAATTACTAAGGACGATGTAAATAAAACAGAAAGAAACTTCCACATGGGAAAAATATATTAAAAACAAAGATTCCAAGACTTACCAAGCGGGAAAGCGCCGGCAGACAGGCACATGAACAAAACACACAAACACACACACAGAATTACAAGCTTTCGCAACTGGCAGTTGCTTCGTCAGGAAAGAGGGAAGGAGAGGGAAAAATGAAAGGATGTGGGTTTTAAGGGAGAGGGTAAGGAGTCATTCCAATCCCGGGAGCGGAAAGACTTCCCTTAGGGGAAAAAAAGGACAGGTGTACACTCGCACACACACACACATATCCATCCGCACATACACAGACACAAGCAGACATATTTAAAGGCAAAGAGTTAAGGGCAGAGATGTCAGTCGAGGCGGAAGTACAGAGGCAAAGAAGTTGTTGAAAGACAGGTGAGGTATGACCGGCGGCAACTTGAAATTAGCGGAGGTTGAGGCCTGGCGGATATCGAGAAGAGAGGATATACTGAAGGGCGAGTTCCCATCTCCGGAGTTCGGATAGGTTGGTGTTGGTGGGAAGTATCCAGATAACTCTGAAGTTGCCGCCGGTCATACCTCACCTGTCTTTCAACAACTTCTTTGCCTCTGTACTTCCGCCTCGACTGACATCTCTGCCCTTAACTCTTTGCCTTTAAATATGTCTGCTTGTGTCTGTGTATGTGCGGATGGATATGTGTGTGTGTGTGCGAGTGTACACCTGTCCTTTTTTTCCCCTAAGGGAAGTCTTTCCGCTCCCGGGATTGGAATGACTCCTTACCCTCTCCCTTAAAACCCACATCCTTTCATTTTTCCCTCTCCTTCCCTCTTTCCTGACGAAGCAACTGCCAGTTGCGAAAGCTTGTAATTCTGTGTGTGTGTTTGTGTGTTTTGTTCATGTGCCTGTCTGCCGGCGCTTTCCCGCTTGGTAAGTCTTGGAATCTTTGTTTTTAATATAAAAAAATTACTAAGGTAGAGTTCCCTTCCTGAGAGCCACTGTCCTGTTTTCTCAGGAATACTGGCTCATATGAAAAGTGTGATTCATGGTTTATGGACAATAATTAAAACAAATGTTTACTGGGGCAGGTATGAGAGTTTTGTTTGCTTTCATCCTGGGGCTTGAATGACCTGCCCTTCCTTTTTAACAATCCCAAACCCATCCCCAACAAAGAAACTTTGTCCGAAAAGCTAGAAGAGTGTTGTGTACTTTTATATGTCTCAGTTGGCAGTACTAGATGTTTTATTCCCAGAAGGAAAGTACTGCGCAGCAATCCTGTTAAATAATTCTAATAATTTTATAATTTTTCAACCATTTGATGTAAATGTAACAAATGCTATGAAAACCTATTGTAGAATGACATTCCACACACACACACACACACACACACACACACACACATTAGTAGATAAAAATGACATTGTCGAAAACATATACTTCCTTACATTATTGACTTTTAGACTTATAACAAAGCAAGCCACTAAAGCTGTAACTTGCGAATTTTTCTGCCTATGTCATTTTTATCCAGTGATGGTGTAAGTGGATCCATTTACATATCTATTCTGTTTTAACAGAATCAAGGTAAAGCTGGGCATGAGATACAAAGCTCAACTTTAGAACTTATAAATGGCCTTGTGAGTTTAGTGCACCAGCCAACTATGCCTGATGTGGCCCAAGAGGCAATGGAAGCACTGCTTGTTCTTCATCACCCTGAGAAAATTGAAGTTTGGAATCCAGAAGCTCCCATTAATACTTTTTGGGATGTGAGGTGAGTAGAAAAAAAGAGATACAGTATTATGTTCTAGGCTCATAGAAACAACATAGTTTGCTTTCTGGTAGATTGACCAATTGAGCCACCACAAATCGTGAATGAGTAAAATATTGAATTTTATTTCATTGCCATCATTTCTTGTGAACAACATAAAAAATATGTGTCACTAAAATAAGGAAAGAAATGTTTAAATTCCTGGAGCCATTCTCTAGGTTTAAAGCAGTTGGTATTTGTTTTAGTCATAAGCATTGTTTGGCATTTAATCTCAATGAACAGCTGTAATAATATAACAGGAAATTTATGACTGTTTTATACTATATCTTTGAATACTGTTTTGCTGTACCCAGAACAAACCTAATTTATGGAACACAGTACGATATAAGCAACATGTAAGATACAATGTACAGATTGTGTGTAGCCCTGAACAACTGGACAACGGTAACAGGTTACCGAATAGGCCGAGCACCTGTTTGTGATCACTTAAATAATACTGTTTCTTTCATGGGTCACCAGAACATGCCAGAGGGCTGACCCAGGTGGCCTCTATAAGTGGGCCTGTGAACTGTTTAAATGCATGGTTCTGGGAAGCTGCACATGTCATGAGTGAATGTACATCACATCCATACTTAAAAACACTAGGCACAAAAAAATGCATGGCATAGAAAAAAAGCTCTGGGATGGAAAAAGCACTGGTACCAAAAAAAAATCACTGATCTCACAAGGCACTGAGATTGTCAGTCACAGAAAACACCAATGATGGTCTGACGTCCATTTCATCACCCAACGATCGCAGCCAGCAGCAAGTAGGGACGAAGGTAATTGAGAGTTCAGGTTCGCACACTGTGCCACTGCTCATGAGAAGCTGTCGGGCAGGACCAGGGATGGCACCTCATTGAGGTCAACAGTTAGCTTCGGAGGTGTTAGTGGGGTGTTGGAGACAACAGCCGCACAGTTCCCAGCAACAGAGATGGCAGAGGCTATGGCATCAGGTGCAGTGGAGACTCCTCCAGTGATGGCAGTCGAGGAGTGGGGGCAGAGGCAGGAATGCCCACCAGCAATCTGCCAGGCAGTGACCCGTGCTGCGGTGCGAACTGGACCGTCTCAGACACAGGAACAGGCATTTGCGGCAGTGGGGCCAGGGGAGGCAGTGGGCCCTCAGGAATTGATGCAGCCACCACGGAGGCTGTCAACTGTTTTAAAAACTGCTAAAAAACTGTAGGAGGTGAGCTAGCGATGCCAAAAGGCAAGCATCGATGTTGGTTTCGACCAAAAGGTGTATTGACAGCAATAAGACGCCTAGAGTCCTCATCCGAGAGGAGCTGAGGGCACACTTCTGAAAAATCGACGTTGGAAAAGTATTGACCACTGATAATTTTGCAAGCAACTTGTCACGGCGGGGCAAAGGGTATGTATCTATCACGGGCTGTGTATTAATTGTGACACTGAGGTCGCAACAGAGGCAAAGCTCATCTGTAGGCTTTTTAACGATTACTAGTGGTGTAGCCCATTCACTGGAAGAAATAGGTCAAATGGTCTAATTTGGCCTTGTCAGAGTTGTGTGACATGACAGGCACCTGCCACACCTGAAAAAAACAAGGGCAGGCAGACTCTTTCATGGTAATATGGGCCTGAAAAGCAGTAGCACAACTGAGCCCAAAGGAAAACAGAGATTAAAAGTCAGAGCAGAGGGACTCTAGTTGCTGATACAGATCTTGATCTCACACTACATTTACCTCATCAGCAATGGAGAAACCGTAAGCATTAAACTCAAACATCTGCAGTATGGAAGTGATCCAAGGAAAGTGAGGGGGTGAACAACAGATGTGTAAGAGTGTGAACAGAGAACTGATCTAGGATCTGAATCTGCTTTTTATTGTAGCTAACCAACTTCCATGAAACCTGTGTGAGGGGAGGGGAGCCCAAGACCACATACGTTTTTGAATTTACTAAAGTCGCTGAAGTTCCTGTGCCCATTTACATATTTAGCATTTTATTAAATACATGCAAGTCAATAAACAGTTTGTTCGGGGAAACAGTCATTGTAGAGACACTACTGTGTCCTCCCACCAATGCAGTGTGGCCTTTCTTTTGACACCTTTGCAAACAGCCCAATGGTTAGGGCATGCAGCACACACATGTTGGACGGAAGGAGGACACGCAGCCACTGTTTTGATGTGGCCTGTTGCTGCTGTGGCTGTAACTGATGCTCCTGCATGCAATACTAGGTTGAAGGTTGTGCTGCTGCAATGACTTCCCTGTCATCCTGGACACTTGCAGTGTGCCTAAGAGGTTGACTGTGTAACTTCCGATACCTCTCCCCACATAGCAAACTGACTGAGACCTCAAAGGACTGTGCTACATTGAGCACATCTGTACATGTTGGATTCTCACATTGAAGTGCTTTTTTGTGGACTTCCCTATCTGGGGCCAGACGAATAATAATATCACGCACCATGTGATCAGCTTAGGATTCTTTATGGGTATTGGTGACAACTTTACGACAATGGCTCAACCCGTGTAATTCAGCAGTCCAGGCTTTGTAAGATTGGTTTGGGTGTTTCCGACAATGGAAAAATTCTACATGCCTTGCAGTGACAAGCATTCTGTCACAGTAATAGGTTGAGAGAAGCTTGCTCATTTCATCAAAAGATAAGCTGGCCAATTCTTACAAAGATGCAAGATGGCATAACAAGTGATAACTGTGTGGCAAAAGCAGGAAAGAAAGAAAGCTCTACACAGATTTGTATTTCCAATGCAAAAAACGTGGAAATTTTGAAATAACTATGACTTTTAGCAGTTCCAATCTTAAGTTGATTCATTATGTGTCAGAAAGGGTGACAGTTGCACTGATGGGAGAGTAACCTGCCGCAAACATGTAGATGCCACTTGATTGAGAGCGGTGGTGAGAGCCTGATGTTCTTTTGCAAAAGCTTGCTACTGGCAATGATATGTTGGAGTACTTCTTCCATCAAGATGTTTCATGGGTGATGTAGCACTGACACCAACTCATGGAGAAAACGTAACCCTCACTTGTCGCCTTGTTTATTGCAGCAAGAACAAACATGATCTATGGAATGTAATACTGTATAGAGCAACATGTAAGATACAGTGAAGTGCAGATTGTGCTTAACACTGAAGACATTGATTGGATAACAGTAATACAAGTTATAGAATAGACAATCTTTTAAATAATACTGTTTCGTTGGTGGCTCACTGTAGCACACCCGGAGACTAACCCAGGTGGCCTCTATAAGTGGGCTAGTGAACTGTATGGATGTGTCATCTCTGAAATTGCAGACGTCATCAGTGAAGTTCACTTTTGAACATATTCCAGATTTTGCAGTATTAACCAGAGGAAAAATACTGTTACTGCTTCGACAGAGTTAATGTTCATTTACCAGACACAATCTCATCACTGTAAGAAGTTACTTATTGCAGCACAACTCTGCAAGCATCTTCACTGGTAGTGCTACAGTGTGCTTGTTGTCAGCGACTCATAGTTGCTTGTCGAACTCATTTTTAAATTTGTTTTCTTGTTAGGAAAGCTAAAATTGTGCAGACTTTTTTGTATGTGTAACAAACTTGACCTCTAAACATGAGAACTGTTTTGGTTTTATTTTTAAGAACTGTGCTTTCACTATTACACTTTGTCTTTAGAGGCTAACCAGCTTAAAGTACACTTTTCGTAGGTAAAACAATAGATATTAATTTGTATGGCAGTGAAAACTCATGGTATAGTGTAAATACTTTAAAGAGTAAATGTAACAATTCACTGAGTAGTAGAGTTGCTGAGTCATCGAAAAGCACATCAATAAGAGTGAGAATATTGCAACTTTCAGACGAAACCTTTTACAGAATTATAGGCACAAAAGACACACACACACACACACACACACACACACACACACACACACACACACACACACACACACATCTGTATGGCTGCATTCTGCATTACCCTGGCTTTGTGCACATGAGTCCCCTATAACTCAGAAAAAGGATTCATCTGATAGCTAGCAAAGTTCTTGGTAGTTTCCAATAGTCAGTGAGCTATTACTTCAGCTCCTTAAAGTAAAAGAATATAAATTTTATAGATATTAATTTTTATACTGTGATAATGGAGTGTTCAGACTGGAGATAATGTTTGGTGAGTGATACATAAACACACTTAACAGTATGCTGTGAGTACTGAGAAGTTAATGAAATTTTTTATGTTGTTAAAGGTGCCCGTGTGCTACACATCTGTTAGCTACAGATAAATGACAGCCTCTCCCCATTTCTATTTGAAGATATTTGTTTCATACAACTGTAGTATTACTTTCTCTTAACTATATCTTTATCTCAAAGCTGTGTTGTTTTATCCCTACCAGCAGATAATTAATATTACCACTTGATGAGCAGACTACTTATTATTTCATGTTGTAATGTCTTATTCCAACCAAAACTTGATTAGAAGCAAATGATTTTTAATAAATTAGTAATATGTGAGTGTGTAGTTGCAGACACAATTTTAAATAAAATATTTGATAATTTGAAGCTGTATTTGGTGATATTTGCATATTAAACTGTTGAGTTTCTTTTGCTAAATCACTTTAAAGTGTAAAGCATTTCTGTGGTAGTGTTATACTGTTAGCTGTATTACTGAAACCTTGCTTATGAGTAGTAATTTATAATTTTGATTGTGTTTCTGCTAATTTGATTGTGTTTCTGCTATGTATAGTACTGCTTACAATACTTTAAACAAGGTGACAATTTGCTCAATTGCACATCAGAACATAATTAGTATTTTAATCCTTTTCAGTTCACAGGTGTTGTTTTCCATATCTCAGAAACTAATCCAGCATCAGATTATGAATTATACAGATATTTTAAAGTGGCTGCGAGAAATACTAGTTTGCAGAAATGCATTTTTATTACGCCACAAGGACTATGCAAATGTCGGAAGTCAGATCGCTATATGCAAACAAGCACATATTAAATTAGAGGTACAGTACAGTATGGTTGCATTACCTTATGTTGGTGCGCATAACTTTAGTCTGTGGCTTTAAATTGACATTTTGTGTGTTATTATGAATCTAAAGGTAATGCTATCTTTGACCTGTACATTGGTTTGAACACCACAGTGTTTTAATTGCTGTGGTCCTGTTGGGGGTGTCATGTCATCTGTTGTCTCCCTCTGACCTTCGAACTGACATACCCAGCCAGTTTAGGGGGATCTACACTTTAATGTGGCCTCTGAACATCAGTGTAACTCAGCGTTCTCACATTAACAAGCTACTAGAGATGAAAGTAGTGAGATATGACAGATAAAAGCCTAGGACTAGTGCCAACATTGCAAAAGAATTTAGAGGTAGCATATAAGAGTGAAGTTCCTTACAGAAAGAATTCATGCTGTTATTATGCAGCTTTATCCAATTGTGGAATCAGTTTATTTCATAGTGATGCATGGTATTAGTGATGACGGGAGTTTTTATGCAGTGCTTCATAATAAATTTGTATGACACTCATGAAAAAATTTTAGTGTTCAAATTCTTCACTGCTAAAGTCAAAAACTAGCCAGAGGAGGGGAGGCTAACATTTGTTAGGTATGGAGAGGAAACAATTAACAATTGCTGTCTTCTGCGTGACCAACAACCCAGAGGCAGCAAAAAACATGTTACATGAAAGGATCCATTTATACTCAGGAGAAATACCAGCTACGATCAACACTGTGTAATAGGCTGTGGTCAGCAGTAGTTCTGTTACATTTCAAAGTAGTTTTTATTTATTTATTTTTGTACTTTGTGTCTGTGTTTTGCAGCCATTATAGTAGGTACATCAGGAAGGATAGAAAATAATGAAACTTTACTTGTTGTGCATATACAGTGTGTTAGGAAGAATACCTGGTCAAATTTATCATGATTTGGTGGTACACAGGGTGTGAAATTTAGTTCACAGGGATACTACCTCTGGAAGCAACATTGGCCTAACCTGGCTGGACATTAAGTCAAACTGAGCTTGGATATGAGATACAGATATGCCATTTCATCTCTGTGCAAGAGCTCATCAGTCATAGTGGCTGACGAGTGAAAGCATGCCAGTTTCTTGGCAACCCACGACAAGATGTTTTCAGTGGATGAATGATCTGGAGAACATATTGGCATGGGCAACAATCAAATACCGACTTTGTCAGGGCAGGGCAGGACAGCACTGTCAACATGTTATCTTGAATTATCTTGTTGAAAGATAATATCATGAAGATCTTATTAATAGAAATGGCCATCCACTTTAACACATCAGAAATGCAATGCGTGCTGTCCAGATTGCTGGCTTTGTGAATCAGAGGTGATCATGTAACATACTCAACATGATCTCTTACCATCATATCATGTGTTCGGCCTGTATGATGATGACAAATGCCATCTGACAATGTTCATTCTCCTTGGAGCCTCAACACAATGATTCATCCATTTTGAAGCAGTACACATAACCAGGACTCATCTGAAAACATGAAGTGTCATTCCCATGTCCATTGTTGTTGGGCGCACCACTTTTGGCACATCTCTCTCTACTGCCACGCAAGGGAAGCTGTAACAATGGTTGCTCTGCTGACTGTCTGTGATATGCCAGACGTTGTTGCACTGTCTGTCTGGGGAAATATCCTGCTGCAAACATACCCATTTCCTGACTCCTGGTACATGATATAGCTGTACCATCCTGCACAGCTGAACAAATAACATGTTTGTCCAACTTTGGTGTCATTCACCTGGGGTCATTAAAATTGTCATGGCACTGAGTATAACCCTCCTGAACCCATTGATTCCATACTTACATGACAGTTTTGAGACCCTGATCATCACAAGCTGCAATAGCAAAGAACTATAACCTGCAGTCTTGATAGGGCACGATCCTACTGCTGTCAGATTCCCACATAGGCGTTTCTCCTTTTTATGTGAGGCATAACATGGCATTCTCACATATGACTGGAATTAGGAATGAGAATCATGTTGTGTAACTTTTCATTATGTACAGAATGTAGATGGCATTACTCCTGCCTACTTTTGATCTGTTGTGCTGAAATGCTTGTCATTTGCATACCAAAGTACTGCATATTAATACAACTTTTGTTGCATGTTACTTTTATGATGTTGTATTTTTTATGCTCAGCAGTGTTGTATTAGGATATAGCAAATGCTCAGACGTGCCATATATTACAATTTGTCCATAATTATAATGATTTCTGGGCTAAAATTACAGTCTTAGGGGGCCCTTGTTAAAATTACGGAATTTGCTATTTCGTTAATTTTGGTTGTTTGACAGCAGATTACTATGACAAAAGAGGTGTGTGATCTATATTTTACTTTTTTGTTAATATGATTCTGTTTGAAGTGTCACTGTATACTTTCATTTGGCATGCCTGTTACACGTTTTTTTAAGAGTCATGATAAAGTTCAGTTTGTAATTCTTTGGAAATTCCTTTCACTGTGCTTACTGATGATGCAATAACATTTGCATTTTATATTTTGAAAAGCTTAGCTTTGAGATCTAATTTTTAAATTTCCCGCAGTTTTTCTTGTCTTTCTTACTAGGGGTTAAAGACATAAATTTTTACTTTTCAAGCGTTTTATTTAGGCTTCAAATCAAGATTTTTACTGTCGATTTTTTAACAAAAAGTCTGAGCATTGCTGCCCAGGTAATATCCCGCCCTCCAAAGTCTCTAGTCCACATTGTTACTGATAGCTTCTCTCCAAAGTTGGCATCTGTGAGTAGCAATAATTGTTGTAGAAATAATTTATTATACACGAATATGTGCATTGTATGGCCTATTTTAGCTTTCTAGATAAAATGTATAGAACAAATAACTACGGAAATGATCTACAATATTAGCAAAAACATAGATTGCTATTACTGGTAAATGTGGCATGCTGACTTGCAGACAGGCACAACAAAAAGACTGCACACATTTAGCTTTCGGCCAAAGCCTTCTACACTAAAGAAAATACACACTTATTCTCACAAGCAGCACACATCATGCACACATGACCGCCATCTCCAGCAACTCAGACTGGAATGCAGCATTCACGTCAAACAAAAGCAGCAATCTGGATGGAGGCAGGGAAGGGACTGGGATAAAAGTGTGGTGTGTATTGAGGAGGGGTGGGGCTGGGGGGGGGGGGGGGGTAAGCGAGAAGAGCACTATCTGGCATAGAATGTACAGGGACTAGATGGATGCATGACAAGACTGCCAGGCGCAGAGTCAGGAGGCTGTGGAACAGGGAGGTGGGGAAGAGGGGTTGGAAAAGAAGAGGAGCAGGGAAGGGGAAAGACAGGTGGGTGCATTGGCAGAGGGAGCACACAATGAGGATGAGGGGTGTGAATAGGAAGGAGATGAAATGACAGATGGGGTGGAAACTATTGGGTGGAGGGTGTTGGGACAGTAGGTTACCATAGGTTGAGGCTGGGATAATTTCGGGAGTGAAGAATGTGTTGTAAGGATAACTCTCATATGTGCAATTCAGAAATACTGTTAGTGGCGGGGAGGACCAGTTGTCCCGGCTTGGGAAGCAGCCATTGAAATCAAGCACGTTATATTCAGCTGTATGATGTGTCACAGTGTGGCCCACTGTGCTCTTGGCTGAGTGTGATGGTGGTCATTTATCCTGGTGGACTGATGCCTGGCATTCAAACCAACATAATAAGTTGTGCAGTGATTGCAGTAGAGCTGGTATATGACATGGCTGTTTTTACAGGGGTCCCAGCTTCTGATCAGGTAGGTTAAGCCTGTGATAGGATGGGAATAGAAAGTGCTGGATTGTTGGATTGGACAGGTTTTCTGCAGGGATATGATCTCTCTGACAAGGGTTGGGAATTAGGAATGGCATATGGATGGACTAGGATGTTGTGGGTTTTCAGTGGGTGATGGAACACCATTTTAGGAGGATTGGGAAGGATTTTGGGTAGGACACCCTCATTTCAAGGCATGATAATATATAATTGAAGCCCTGACAAAGGATGTGGTTCAGTCGTGCCAGTCCAGGGTAGATGGGTCTTGGGGATGGTAGAAAGATTGGGGGATGTGTGGGGAAATGGCTTCTCCCCCCCCCCCCCCCTCCACACACACACACCCAAACCTTTCATCACCCCCAAGAACCAGCTACAAAGGAGTGCCCCCTTCGTCCCCCAGAACAATTCAACCACATCCTTCATCAGGGCTTTGATTACCTATCATCATGCCCTGAAATGAGCAATATCCTATAGAAGATCCTTCCCAAACCTCCTGAAGTGGTGTTCCATCACCCACCCAATCTCCACAAATGGTTCAAATGGCTCTGAGCACTATGGGACTTAACATCAGTCCCCTACTTAAACCTAACTAACCTAAGGACATCACACACATCCATGCCCGAGGCAGAATTGCAGGACTCGAACCTGAAACCGTAGCAGCAGTGCAGTTCCAGACTGAAGTGCCTAGAACTGTTCAGCCACAGCAGACGGCCAATCTCCACAACATTCTAGTCCATCCCTATGCCACTCTCAATCCAAACTCCTTGTCACAGGGTCATACTCTTGTGGAAGACCCAGGTGCGAGGCGTATCCAATACATTCTCCCAGCTCTCCCTATTCCAACCCTGTCACAGGCTTCTCCTACCCCATCAGAAGCTGGGCCACTTGTGAAAGCAGCCATGTCATATACCAGTTCTACTGCAGTCACTGCAGAGCTTTTTATGTTGATAGGACTGCCAACCAGCTGTCCACCAGGATAAGTGGCCGCCGCCAAACTCAGTCAAGAGCACAGGGGACCACCATGGGACATAACATGAAGCTGAGCATAATAAGTTAGATTTCATAGGCTGCTTCACAACTTGGGTCAGCTGGATCCTCCCCTCCACCACCAGCTTTTCTGAACTGTGCAGATGGGAGTTATTCTTACAACACATTCTCCATTCCCAAAATTATCCTGGCCTCAACCTATGGTAACATATTGTATCCACACTCTCCACACAACAGTTTCTATCTCCTCTGTCATATAACCTCCTTCACATTCATGTCCCCTCACCCTCGTTGTGTGTGCTCTCTGCCAATGCACCTGCCTGCCCGTCTTTCTATATTCCTGCAACTTTTCTTTTCAACCTCTCACCTTCTTGCCCCACAGTGGTTTAAAGTTGTGCGAGGCATTCTAGTCATACCTCCATCTTATCCCCACATGCTCCACCAGTTGGTGCTCTTCTTTCCCCTCACCCGTACCTTGCTATCCCTCCCCCTTCCCCACCCCCTTCCAAATTTCTTCTTCCGTTCAACGAAACAGTTGCATTCCAGTTCAGCTGCTGGAGATGGTAGTCATGTGTGCTTGTGTGAATATGTGTGAATTTTTTATTCTCAAGAAGGCTTTGACTGAAAGCTGAATGTGTGACAGTCTTTCCATTGTGTCTTTGTGCAACTCAATGTATCATCTTTATGGTAAGTAGCAATCTATATTTTTCCTAATATTGTAGATTATTTACTTATTTATTTTACTCAAATGGAGCATATTATTGAGACAGCTAAAATAAATCGTACAGTGCATGTATTTGTGTATAAAAATTATTTCTACAATAATTATTACAATGTGTAACTTACTAATTCTACACACCTGGCCCTAAAAATTGCAAAACCATAAAGGCAGTGTGCAATAAAAGTCATATTGGAATCCAGTGGTTGGGCATGGCATGAAAATGACAAGCATTTCAGTGCAGCTGCACAGAGTAGGTAGGAGTAATGCCATCTACCTTCTGTACATAAGGAAAACTTACACAAGAAGTTTCTCATTCAGAAAAGTGGTCATTTGTGAGAACATCATTTTATGGCTCATGTAAGAAGGAGAAATGGAATTTAACAGTAGTAAACTGCAGTGTATCATTCCATGAAACTCCTACCTGGAGTTTCCTTTGTTTAAGTAAGTAAACTGTAACAGATGTCATGTAGGTGAAGGATTACCATCTTTAGGTGGTAATGGACTGTGAAATTTACCGAAGCCTTGAGAAGTGACCATTATGTGCCAAAATGCAGCTGTGCCAGTTGAAGTTATTTTTGCACTTACTGATCTCTACTGCTTGTTTGATGACAGAGTCCCAGTAAGTTGTAGTATGGAACCAGAGTTTTATTTCATCATAATTTCAGTCGACTCACGAGGCTGTGTTCAGAAACAGATAATTTTTCTAAAACATGAATTTTAATGTGTCATTGATATTTGGAATCTGTACAGACTGAATGACTGATGTAATTGTTTTTGTGCTGGCAAGGGATTTTGTAACTTACGGGAACTCTGAGGGCAGTATTGTCATTAACTGCATGCAGCATCTGTTTTAATTTCCAGGGTGTGCGAAAAACATCTTTTGTCCCTTGTCTGCCCAGGATTTTCTCAATGTAGCTGCACAGAATGGGAATAGTGCAAAAGGTGGATCATATGATAGTTGTTGCATGCCATGTTTGTTTGTTTGTTTGTTTTTTTTTTTTTTCATTTCTTGGAGAGTGCTAATTTAATGTGGTGGTGCCCATTGATGTTCTTTTGGAAGATGTAAATTTGACAGGATTTCAACAACTGAACTCTGGAAATTCGTATAGGAATGTAGAATCTGCCAGGCTTTCTCTTGCTCTAACAGCAGGCTGTATACAAATTGGATGAACTGTATGAGGATGATAAACAAGCAATCCGCTGACTTCATGATTTCATTAAAAAGTCATGGAATCTAACAGAGTAGTAGCCTGACTTTGCTGTCATATATTCATAAGCCCTGTATAAAGAAAGTAAAATAGCTGAGCATAAGAAACTGGCTGATATAGCCTCTAGATTGTCCGCCCCTGGTAGCTGCGTTGTCAGCAAGACATAATGTCAATCCTAAGGGGCAGCGTTCAATTGCCAGCTGGGTCGGAGATTTTCTCCACTCAGAGACTGAGTGTTGTGTTGTCTAATCATGACCATTTCATTCCCATCCACCCGCAAGGCACCGAAGTGGCGTCAAATCGAAAGACTTGCACCCAGCGAATGGTCTACCCGACGGAAGGCCCTAGTCACAGGACGACCACTAGATTGGCATTTGTAGATGATTTAGTGATAGTAAGTAGCTTTTGATGAATAAACATCATTGTCCAGTTGGAAGAGGAGAATACAGGAATCAGAAGGTGCAAGTTGGAAAGACTTCAGACCATGGCTATTAGCAAAGGGAAAGAAATATACAATTTTACAGTGGGTGGGGAATCATTATAACAGATAATTGAATTGAAGTACTTTGACTCTGTCATGAAACTGAATGGAAAAGTGGAATAAGAAATCATGGAAAAGCTTTCATTGCTCCTGTGCTCTCTATGAAGGAAGATCTAGAATAACAAGAGAATTTTCCCAACCTGTGACACCTTTAGTTGTGGCAGCACCATGTGTTGTGTTATCACATTCACTGGCCTCAGTATCAAGGAATTAAAGTTATTATTGAGGAATAATTAAAGTTGGTATCAGTCTGTAATCTGATTAGATTTTTTTGGTGAAATATGATTAATTTATACGTTGCTTCTTTGAGTACGTAATACTGTGTTTGGGTTCAAATTCTAGTTGGACTCAAAGATTTAATTTGTTGTATATAATCAGTAAAGCACATGCTTTGCCAAAGGGTGGATTTCCATACCAACAAATTATATTTTACTGAAAAGTGATAAAAGAAGAGTTTCAATTTTGGAATATATGGTAGATACCAATAAAAATCAGTTCTAAACTGAATTCAGATGTGAACTGGTGCAGCAAATGAGACCTCAAAGCTCATGGTGTATTAGAAGGAAGTGGTTGAGAAAATGAGCCTCAGTGGACCATAAAGCAGAGGTCACAGTTATGAGCTGGAAATTAGAACTAACTAAGCCAAGATTGGCAAGTTTGACATCTAAGCTTCCAATCATAATAGAGGTACATCTTTAGATTGTGTGCCTGAACTTGGAGTTAGTATAGTTCTAGAGGTGGAAGTTAACATCATTATTGGACAGGGAATTCATTACACCCTCCATCATTTTTCTATGCTGATTGCAGTTATCAAGTAGAAATTTGCGTGTAGTAAATTACCTACTGTTTTGTGGAATGGGAGCCGATGACATAATGTTTTCAGTAACATTCTTGGCAATTGTTGTTGTTGTTGTTGTTGTTGTTGTCTTCAGTCCTGAGACTGGTTTGATGCAGCTCTCCATGCTACTCTATCCTGTGCAAGCTGCTTCATCTCCCAGTACCTACTGCAACCTACATCCTTCTGAATCTGCTTAGTGTACTCATCTCTCGGTCTCCCTCTACGATTTTTACCCTCCATGCTGCCCTCCAATGCTAAATTTGTGATCCCTTGATGCCTCAAAACATGTCCTACCAACCGATCCCTTCTTCTAGCCAAGTTGTGCCACAAACTTCTCTTCTCCCCAATCCTATTCAATACCTCCTCATTAGTTACGTGATCTATCCACCATATTTTCAGTATTCTTCTGTAGCACCACATTTCGAAAGCTTCTATTCTCTTCTTGTCCAAACTAGTTATCGTCCATGTTTCACTTCCATACATGGCTACACTCCAAACAAATACTTTCAGATACGAATTCCTGATAGATAAATCTATATTCGATGTTAACAAATTTCTGTTCCTCAGAAACGCTTTCCTTGCCATTGCCAGTCTACATTTTATATCCTCTCCACTTCGACCATCATCAGTTATTTTACTTCCTAAATAGCAAAACTCCTTTACTACTTTAAGTGTCTCATTTCCTAATCTAATTCCCTCAGCATCACCCGATTTAATTTGACTACATTCCATTATCCTCGTTTTGCTTTTGTTAATGTTCATCTTATATCCTCCTTTCAAGACACTGTCCATTCCGTTCAACTGCTCTTCCAAGTCCTTTGCCGTCTCTGACAGAATTACAATGTCATCGGCGAACCTCAAAGTTTTTACTTCGTCTCCATGAATTTTAATACCTACTCCAAATTTTTCTTTTGTTTCCTTTACTGCTTGCTCAATATACAGATTGAATAACATCGGGGAGAGGCTACAACCCTGTCTCACTCCTTTCCCAACCACTGCTTCCCTTTCATGCCCCTCGACTCTTATGACTGCCATCTGGTTTCTGTACAAATTATAAATAGCCTTTCGCTCCCTGTATTTTACCCCTGCCACCTTTAGAATTTGAAAAAGAGTATTCCAGTCAACATTGTCAAAAGCTTTCTCTAAGTCTACAAATGCTAGAAACGTAGGTTTGCCTTTTCTTAATCTTTCTTCTAAGATAAGTCGTAAGGTCAGTATTGCCTCACGTGCTCCAACATTTCTATGGAATCCAAACTGATCCTCCCCGAGGTCTGCATCTACCAGTTTTTCCATTCGTCTGTAAAGAATTCGCGTTAGTATTTTGCGGCCGTGGCTTATTAAACTGATAGTTCGGTAATTTTCACATCTGTCAGCACCTGCTTTCTTTGGGATTGGAATTATTATATTCTTCTTGAAGTCTGAGGGTATTTCACCTGTCTCATACATCTTGCTCACCAGCTGGTAGAGTTTTGTCAGGACTGGTTGTCCCAAGGCCGTCAGTAGTTCTAATGGAATGTTGTCTACTCCGGGGTCCTTGTTTCGACTCAGGTCTTTCAGTGCTCTGTCAAACTCTTCACGCAGTATCGTATCTCCCATTTCGTCTTCATCTACATCCTCTTCCATTTCCATAATATTGTCCTCAAGTACATCGCCCTTGTATAAACCTTCTATATACTCCTTCCACCTTTCTGTCTTCCCTTCTTTGCTTAGAACTGGGCTGCCATCTGAGCTCTTGATATTCATACACGTGGTTCTCTTCTCTCCAAAGGTCTCTTTGATTTTCCTGTAGGCAGTATCTATCTTACGCCTAGTGAGATAAGCCTCTGGATCCTTACATTTGTCCTCTAGCCATCCCGACTTATCCATTTTGAACTTCCTGTCGATCTCATTTTTGAGGCGTTTGTATTCCTTTTTGCCTGCCTCATTTACTGCATTTTTGTATTTTCTCCTTTCATCAATTAAATTCAATATTTCTTCTGTTACCCAAGGATTTCTAGCATCCCTCATCTTTGTACCTACTTTATCCTCTGCTGCCTTCACTACTACATCCCTCAGAGCTACCCATTCTTCTTCTACTGTATTTCTTTCCCCTATTCCTGTCAATTGTTTCCTTATGCTCTCCCTGAAACTCTGTACAACCTCTGGTCCTTTCAGTTTATCCAGGTCCCATCTCCTTAATTTCCCACATTTTTGTTAACAATATGATCTGGTGCATTTAAATACGGATTTAATGTTTCTGTAGTTATGTGTTTGTAATCAACTTTTATTTTTGTTTTCTGATAATATGGCATGGTGCATGATGTTGGGAGTTAAAGATAAAATCTTCTGCTAGGTTTGAGAATCTGATACAAAATATGGAACTGTAGTCTTTCATGGGAGTTGAAGAAGCTGACAGGATTATAGTGTTTTCAGCATAGTTGTTCTCTCTCTCTCTCTCTCTCTCTCTCTCTCTCTCTCTCTCTCTCTCTCTCTCTCCCTCTCTCTCTCTCCTCCTCATTCTTTTCTTTTTTTAATGAGACTTCTACTGCAATTAATGTAAGAAAGTAATAGCAGGCTGCAGATGTTATTTTCTGTCTACAGTTAAAGTGTGTTGTCTGATGACTTATTGTTTATACTATGAAGTTCGTAAGCTGACACATTTCATCACTGGCAATATTCTCTTTCCATTTAGGTTGTGTTTTTCATGTACCTATGGAGCATTGACATAGAAGCTGTTTTGGTAGCGATGTCTTGCTTCAGCTTGCTTTGTGAAGAGGCAGATATACGATGTGGATCAGATGAAGTTACAGCGACATCATTACTACCCAACTACCATCTTTATCAAGAACTCTCACAGGCTGCCACAGTGCTCACCACAGGTTTGTGTCAACAGTGTACTACAAAATAGTTGGTGAATTGTGGTGTGCTTAATGAACTATAAAAAAAGAAACTTTTTTGGAAATACAGGGTGTACATAAAGTCTGGGAACACTTTCAATTATTTATTCCACAAGAATTGTACAGATATCATACATATGTCGTTTTGAAGAGAAACCCTGAAAGTGTTTTTCATGTATGCTGCCACAGCGTAGTTTTGTAATTTGCCGATAGTCAGCGCTAGTCACAAACTTGGCGAGTTTAGTTGCGAGAGCACTTCGCTGAGAGCACTGGATATTCCTACTTGGACATGTTGTAGCAGTTGCTGATGCCTCAAATGCAATAGTACTCTCCTATCATATTTCAGCAGGCTGGGGCTCCACCCCATTTTCATCATGAAGTTTGTGGGTACCTGAACACGTGCTGCTGCATTGATAGATCGGCCGTGCTACAGAAGGGGACAGCTGTGTCGTGAAATGACCTCCACAATCACAGGATCTCACTCCGTGTGACTTTTTTTTGTGGGGAAACATTAAAGATCTGGTGTATGTACCGCCTCTACCACGTGATGTAGCAGAGCTCCAGGAGAGAATATGGGAAGCGACTGTCACACTCGACGATGCCATGCTGGGATGGATATGGCAAGAATTCGATTACTGTATTGATATCTGCCAGGTCACTCATGGTTTACATATTGAATGTTTGTAAAAAAAACATTAAGCGTTTCTCTCCAAAATGCAATATGTATGACATCTGTACAATGTTTAGTTCTTGTGCAATAAGTAATTGAAAGTGTTCCCAGACTTTATGTACACACTGTACAGCAAGTTATGTTGAAGTATAATACAGACAGTGCTAGAAAAATTCCTGACATGTGATTACTTGTGTTATAAAATGGCCAAAACTCTTTCATGTCTTATTACCACTCTCATATTTAGCTCATCAGATCTGTTCTGCTTCCTACATTTTACTACATTAAAAATTTTCAATGGGTGATAATGAGAATGCACAAAACAAAGCTATTTGGTTACATTGTAAGATGAAATCACTGTTTGTGTCTGTGGCCATATCTTATGTATTTATGTGTGTTGTGTTGACAGCTGATCCTCCCTAACTATGACAGCTTTCATTTTCACTGGCATGTTCTTCAGTCAGGCTCCAAAATGTAAAGACTTCATTTCTTTGAGGAGAATTGAAATGAAAACCATTGAGGTCTCATGTGAATTGACATTTCAAAATATTTCATACATTCGTATTCTAAGCAGGATTTTTACTGCCATCAATGATAAATGAATGCCATTCTAACCGTGTACTGTAATGTTATATAATAAACTTTTGAGTTAATTGGGAACCTGCAAGTTTCATAGTAGGCACTGCATGATCTTGCAAATGCTGTTTGCTATGCAGTCTCTAAACTGCAAATCTTCCACAGAAATGATAGATGTTATTTGTGTTTCAGGATGTCAAGTTTCTGTAGTTCATTTGGACAGTCCTGATACTTAAAGCAGAACCTGATATACTGTATTTTATGGACTGTAAGACAAACTTTTTCCTTCAAACAATTGCATCCAAAAATCAGGCATGTCTTATACTCAAATTTATATAAAACTGTCCAGTGTTTGATTTAAAACTCCCTCCAGTCTTAAAAATTGCCATATATTTGATTCCTTGGGAAACATAGCTCTGTCTGGCAACATTGGATTCAACTGGCAGCAGCAGTGCACCAATGCAACAAACATCAGTTGCAGCTATTCACAAGCTTGCTAACACTGTCTTCCTCCTGTCCCGCCATCAAAAACCCAGACCGCTGTCTAGCCTACAATGTGTCATTGCAGTCTATGGTGCTAGTGAACTTGAATTTGAAGGGATGTGTGTTATCAGTAACAGTACAATATTTTTGTTAGAGTTTCATAATGGAAAAAAATGAAAGGTATTCTTATGGTGCTGGCTATAAATTGAAAGTAATAGCACATGCTGAAGAACATCGAAACAGAGCAGCTAAGCAGCATTTCGGCCCTCCATTAACAGAAGAAATCATTCGTAATTGATGTGCTAGTGAAGAAGAGCTGAAAAAAATGAGGAAGGCTGAACGTGGAAATAGAGGATTGAATGCAAAATGGTCAAAACTAGAAGATGACGTATTGAAGAGGGTTCAAGGACACCATGAAAATGACATTGGAATTAATACAAAAATGCTTCAAATGCGCAAAGCTAATGCTATGGGTGAACTTAACAGACTTTAAGGGTGCAGTCAGTTGGAGCTACAGGTTTATGAAGTGTCATGGACTTTGTATGTGAAGCAAAACCAAAATATCCCAGAAAATACCGGAAGAGAATGAAAAGAAAATATTATTTTTCCATCACTTCATTATTCAATGTTGAAAGAAAACCAGTTTGGAACTAAGCCAAATAGCAAAAACAGATAAAACTGCTCTGACATTTTATGTGCCGAGCAACAGAACTGTTACCATGAAAAGTGCTAAAACTGTAACTATAAAAACAAGAGCGTATGAAAAAATGCACTACACTGTTGTCCTTTCATGTTGTGTTGAGGGTACTAAACTTAATCCAGTGATAGTTTTCAAGCTCAAAACATTGCCAAAACCTTCTGAAATACTGCTGGGTATTGTTGTTCACGTACATGACAAGGATTGGATGGACGAAGCTGCTATGAAATTATGGATTAACAGTGTGTGGGAGAAGGGGAAAGATGCTGTATTGAAGAAGAGTTCTCTTCTTGTGCTAGATCAGTTTAGTACTCATTTGAAAAATTCTGTGAAAGAGAAATTGAGACAGGAAAATACAACACTTGCTGTTATACTGAAAGTACTTACTCCACAATTGTAACCTCTCGATGTTTTGATAAATAAACCATTTAAAAGTGCATATAAGAGAGGAATGGAACAAATGGATGCTAGATAAACCCAACATGAATTCACACCAAAGAGAGCATTAAAATAACCTACAATCACGTTAGTGTGTCCCTGGATAAAACAGTCATGGTCTAGAGTGAGAGAAGACATTATTGTTAAATCTTTCAGGAAGATTGGCATAAGTAATGCTCTCAATAGCAGTGAAGAGGATAACGATGATGACAAAGAGGAAAGAGAAGAAGAAGAAGAAGAAGAAGAAGAAGAAAGTTTAGAAGGCGATTTTCAGGGATTTTATTGTCATTTCAGTTATATAAATTTAGAACTTTTTTTTAGTCTGGCTTTGCATTCCGATAATAAAAATGCTAAAAACGCTATTTTTTTAAAATTGCTTAAAAATTAAGGTGCATCTTATAACGTGCAGCATGTTATAGTCTGTAAAATACAGTAGTTGAAACTTTTTCAGTGCAAATTCTCATATATGATTGCTAGTTTCTCAGGCAAGCTGTCCACAATGCTCACTGACCTGTGCAGGTCAGAAGTTGAATTCAGTTAGGCACCTTCCAATGAGTAGATGCCCTATTATAACACAGTACCAGTTTTGGGGAAAAATTGATTGGATTTAGAGGGGATAGAATGTTTCACACCAGTCCATGTTGAATGCCATAAGAGAATGAAAAGAAAATATTATTTTTCCATCACTTTATTATTGAATGTAGGAAGAAAACCTGCATGGAACTAAGCCAAATAGTGAATACGGATGATGGCACCTACTCATCAGATCATCTTAGAAAGTCAACACCTCTATGAAACAATCCATTCTGCTCTTGTGACAGATTTTTTGCTTCACTTAAGCAAATATATTACATTGATGTTTATAAAGGAATATTTTCTGAAAAAATTATAGTTGACTACAGCATATCTTGAAAGAGAAGCCAAAGTTATGGATATTTTTGGGTTTGATAGAGGATTAAAAATTTACACACTAAATGAGAATATGTCAAACATTCAACCACTCATGTAGGATGAAAATGGTATGAGGAGTGATGTATTAAATATGGTATTGCCATTGGCAGTGTGAAGAAAAACTGTAAAAGAGGATGGAATATATAAGAAAATATAGAGTGTAAAAACAATGAATTGCATTACAAAATATAATGTAGTTTTGTACATCCCCTATCTGAGCAGATCATATGGCTCTTGTATTTAACCCTGAAGAATTTGTTTCCTCTGCCAAAGACTGTCAGTTGTGTGTCATGGATTTGCAAAGAGATCTAAATCACAGTCATAAATAATTTTAATTACTACAGTTATCCAGTTTCTTTCATTGAAGAATCAGCTTTACTATGTCCTGGTAAGTTGATATGTTTCAGTTTATCAGTATATTCTTATTTACAGTTGTGGTTTTTCTTTTGAGTATTACACATCTCACAGAAGCGACATATCCTGTCCAGAGACTGTCGAAAATAGAGAAAAATATCTTCTTAAAAATTATATTTGAGTCCATGTTTCAAACCCTTAAATGATTGCTTAACTTGATTTTAGACTTCTTCAGTAATTACTTTACATGACAGATCCAGTGACTAAAGTTTGTTTGTAATAATTTAAGATTCAAATAATTACATATATTTTTCAATACTTCTTGCCTCACAGCCAGCGGGGAATCAAGAATTTACTATCGTGAGCAAAATCAGGGTAAGATTGTTGTTTATAATGTATCCACCATTTCTGTCCGATTTCAAAGCCATTTATATTGTTAGCTTGGAGATAATGTATCATAAAATGATACTTGGTGGGGAACTTACCATAAAACAAAGATTAAATCAGCCACAAATTTTATTTTGCATGTACAGTAACACTTTTCAGTCTTTCAGTCAGTTTTCATATTCAAGCACTTAGTTGTTGATGTTTTGATCTGTTATATATTTTTATCATTATCTTTTGTTCCTTCTTGTATTTCATTTTTCCCTTTACCTTTACTCTCCTCCTGTGTCTGTTTGGGTAAGATATTATAATGAGATGTGCTGCATCCACTGTGGAGTATTGGTTAGCATAGCTGGCTGGCGTGATGAAGGGTGCCATTTCAGATTTTAGCTTCAATGAATATTTTTTAGTGGTTCTCAAAATTTTTTATGTTTGTAGTGTTTGTATATTCTGGAATATTCAGTATTTGTATAAACAGCAGCACTCTACATCCAGAGGCAGTTCTGTTCTGGCTGTACGTTGGTATCTGCAGTAAATGTGTTTTCAGTGTTGACGTATTGTGCTTCATTAACAGCCCTGTCTTTGGATCTGGATTTTATTGTGGTCATGATGTGATAGTATAGAACGCTATCTTTTACTGATTTTCTTGTTGTCATTTATCTATTAATTTTCTTTATTGTCCTTGAACTCCATGTTGGAATTTAAACAATGTAGGAAAAGACAGATTGCTACTTACTATAAAAAATGATAAGTTAAGTTGCAGACAGGCACAATTAAAAGACACTTACACATAAGCTTTCGGCCACAGCCTTTGTCAGAAAAAGAAAGACAAACACATGCCATTCATTCACACAAGCAAGCATACCACACGCATATGTGACCGCCAGCTCTGGCAGCTTGGACCAGAGTGCAGCTTTCACGTGGAATGGAAGCCGCAATCTGGAAGGGGTGGGGAAGAGGAAGGGAAAGCAGTGTGTGGGTGGGAGAGAGAGGAGCACTCTCTCGCGGACTCTGCCAGGACAAGACTGCCAATAGGCATGTGTCAAGAGGTTGTGGGGCAGGGAGGAGGTGAAAAAGGAACGAAAAAGGAGAGGAGTGGGGAAAGATGGGCAGATGAAATGGTAGAGGGTGGCAAACAGAGAAGATGGGAGATGAGAATTGGGAAGTGATAGGACAGAGGGGGTGTCAGCCTATGAGTGTCTTTTAATTGTGCCTGTCTGCAGCTTAACGTGTCAAGTAGCAATCTATCTTTACTTACTTTGTTGTTTTATTATCATTGCATCTAATGAGAATAATCATTGAAATATGTAGTTGCATACTTCGTGAGAAGCCATGTATGAAAGTTAATTAAGAAATAAGATACTTAAAAGTGAAATATAAACAGTGACTAGAATAAAGATAACCACCCTGTTGTTCACAAAGTCAAAATGTACACAAAGAAAATTGAAAACACTGCTGTGCTCTGCTGGAAAAGTGTAACTGCTTATTTGTATATGCAGAAGGAGGGGGAGATTGGTGTTTAATGTTCCGTTGACAGTGAGGTCATTAGAGACAGAGCACAAGCTTAAATGAGAGAAGGATAGAGAAGGTAATTGGCCATATCCTTTCAAAGGAACCATCCCAGCATTTGCCTGAAGCAATGTACAGAAATAACGGAAAACATAATCACGATGGCCAGATGCAGGTTTGAATCGTTGTCCTCACGAGTGGGAGTTCAGTGTGCTAACCACTGTACTGTTGTGCTCAGTTTGTTTGTGTGTGTGTGTGTGTGTGTGTGTGTTTTGTATTAGTTAACTCTGAAGAAAGACATTGTCTGAAAGCTCACTATTTTTTCAGTCTTCTTTATATAACTGTCAATTGCCTCAGCTAGGTGAGTGGTTACCTTTACCCTTTACCCTCCTATTATTTATTAAGAAAAGTATAGGATACTGAATAATTGTCTAGTGTCAGAAAGTTTGAGAATTTAGAAAGAAACCAAGGAGTAATTTGTTCATCATTTAAAAAAAAAAATCTTGATTTGAGATCTGCTTCTTGAAATACACATGCCTGAAATGCAGTTATCATATGTAAGGTTTGAAAAACCTTGTCTGATAGTGTTGTAAAGCTGATTGAGTGTGTTGTAAAGCTGATTGAGTGAGCTGCATATGGATTACAGTATTATTTTTCTATTGGAGTCTGTCAGCATGCACCTTCCTTTTTTACATTTTCTTTTTGTAATTATTTTTTGTTTTGAAATTTACTTATTGCAACTTTTTCTTTCTGACTCTCATCACCATCCATTTCTGTTTGCAAACTGTGGTTGCTTTTGAGTATCTCTCGTGTTTGACATTTGACCTGTTGATCTTCATCAGGTAATTGTTGATGCTCTAGAATGTAAAACTCTTTAAGTTCTTTATCACCCATTTGTAGCAGTAAATTAGTAGTGCTGCCAGAATGTGAAACATTGCTGTTTGTTATCTGCTGCCACTTTCCATTCCACTCATACACACACCTAAGCAGATGTGTCTGTGTGTGTTAACTCTCTGACAAAAGGCTTTATCCAAAAGTGCAGTTGGCACTCGTCCTTTTTGATGTTCCAGTGTGTGGCTTGGTGCCTCCTCCATTATGTAGGTATTGATATGTGCACATGTAGATATTTGTATTGTACATTGAATTTTCTGTCACTATATTTAAAATTTGAATGCTTATTGGTTTTATGTTTTTTTCCTTGTCAACTCGTTACAAGCAGTTCATTGCATTGGTTATTTTTACTTATAACTACAGTTTTTCTTCCTTCACTGATATTTATGGAAAACAATTACGAATTTGATATGTATATGTAGTATTGATGTGAGTCTGGCAGATAATTTTCAATTTTTGTAATGAAACCTTATCTTACAGGACGTGCAGCCCTGCAGAAACGCATTATGGCTTTGTTGAGGAAAATTGAACATTGCATCAATGGTGTGCAACCAGTAAGTGTCTTTGCATGAGTTAATATTATTTTTGGTAAATAATACACTGGTTCAGTTGTAATCTGGTAGAATGTAAATAATTTAGAAATAAAGATAACAACCCATAAATAATAGTGCTGATTGAACGAATGAATACACTGCCAGAATTTCAGTTCTGTTGCTTAACTGAGTTGAGGGTTGTTCTAGATGGAATGGATGAGGGAGCAATGATGTGGGTGTGGGAGGGGAGGTTGAGGAAGGGTGGCTGACAGCTGAGAGGGAGGCAGCAGGTGCATGGTATAGGAATAAGATATGGGCACTGGCACTGGTGAGTTCTTACAGTGCGTGAAGATGTCAGTGACTTGGAGACGTGGATGAGGAATGAGCGGACAGAACAGAGGAAGAGGAGACTGCAGGGAACAGATTGTGGGTGCAGGATGAATCAAGTTAGGATCATGGGACAGGATAGGGTGGGTATGAGGCAAGGGATTAACAGGAACTGAGGTCTGGAAGAACGAGGGAATGAAGGATGTGTTAGAAGGTCAACTCCCATCTACGTAATTCAGAGAAGCTGGTGCTAAGGGGAAGGATCCGTATGGTATGGCTTATGAAGCAAGCATTGAAACCGAGCATATTGTACTCAGCTGCATGCTCTGCCATTGGGTTGTAAGTTCGGTTCTTGGCCACAGTTTGGCGGTGACTGTTCATTTGGGTTGTCATGCCCACATAAAATGGTATGCAGAAATTACAGCAGAGCTGATATATGACATAACTACTGTCACACGTGGGAGATAGGAGAAGGCTGTGATGGGTCTGGGGTAGGATGTATTGGGTGGGTGTATCACACAGTTCTTGCATGTGGGTTCTCCACTGGGATATGACTTATATGGCAAGAGGCTGGTAGTGAGTGTGGCCTAAGGATGGGTCAGTATGTTGCTCTGATTGGTATGGTAGTGTACAGTGTACTTAAGAGAGGGAGAGGGGGGGGGAGGATTGTGGATCAGATGTTCCTCATTTCTGGACATAATGATAAATATTTGAAACTCTGACAAAAAGATGGTTCAGTTGTTGCAATCTGGGATGATATTGGGTGACAAGTGGGCTTGCTTCTTTGCAGCTGGTTCCTAAATTTGGTGGGAGGATTAGGGGTGTGTGAGAATATGGTCCAGGAAGTCTGTCAGTGAACTAGATTTGGAGATAATGCTTGTCTGGAAAGGCCTTAGGCCTTCACCATACTGGGAATGAGGATTATCCTTACTGCTGATACACAGAGCACAGTTGGCCAGGATGTCTGGAAGTGATTTTTTTTTGCTCTGGAAATCATGACAGCTGTCAAAATGTAGATGCTGCTGATATTTAGTGGGCTTGATATGGACAGAAGTTTGGGTGAAGTTATCAGAGGTGCAGGTCTGCCCGGAAAGGTGGCATGTTGCACTGAGGACAACCAGATCAAGGGGAGATAAGATGTTGAGGCTGTGGGGGATTGAGGATAGAGTGTCCTGGCCCTGAGTCCAGATCTTGAAGATTCATTATTGAACCTGAAACAGACAAAGGGTTGTCATGTCCTCATAAAATGGTATGCAGAAATTACAGCAGAGTTGATATATGACATAACTGCTGTCACACATGGGAGATAGTGGAAGGCTGTGATGGGTATGGGATAGGATGTAGTGGGTGGGTTTATCACACAGTTCTTGCACATGGGTTTTCCACTGGGATATGACCTATATGGCAAGAGGCTGGCAGTGAGTGTGGTCTAAGGATGGATTGAAGACTAGAAGATTTTCTCTAGGCAGTCGATAATCAGATTGGCATAAGAGGGTGCCATGTGGATGCCCATGGCCGTGCTGCAGATTTTTTTGTATATCTTTGCCTCAAAGAAGAGATAGTTATGTGAAAGAATGTAATTAGTGAGATGTATAAGGAATATGGTAGTGGGTTTATTGGATTCAGAAGGATATTGGATAGGTAGTGTTAGATAGCAGCAAGATTCTGGGCATAGTTGTGGGCAAGGAGGTGGCATCAACAGTGATGAGTAGGGATCCAGGTGGTTATGGAAGTTGGAAGGATGAGAGTTGAAGTAAGTGGTTTGTATCTTTAATACGGGAGACTGTCTCCATTCTTCACTCAGCCACTCCATCAAACACAGTCCGTGCATGCATGTGCCACTGTGTGCTCTAGCTTGAAAAAAGGATTCATTGGAAAGCAGGGAAAGTTTTGTTTATGTGCTCATCACCGATGACTCAACATCTCTACCATTCAGTGAGTTGCTGCCTTTACTCGTAATCTTTTAATACTGTAACACCAATAACATTTTGTTTCTTTAGTTCAGTAATTGTTAACTAGTATGTATTTTATTTCTAAGGCATGGGAGGAGACATTTCGTAACTGGGAGGCTTCAACAAAGTTATTAACATCATATCCTAAATCCAAAATGGAAGATGGTCAAGTTGAACCATTTCATCGTTCTGTAGGAAAAAGAAGAGCTTCACATCAAAATTCAGAACATGAGCTTGAGGTAATTTTACTTCATCGTATCATAAAAAGTGCTAAACATCAATAGATTATTTTGATAAATGTGTTGTTGCATTTTGACACTGTTTCATACAAAACGTGTAATCACTATACTAAGTCTTATACTTTAACTCAAAGTGAGGCATTACCCTATAAACTATTTGAAAATGTACCGTTAAATAAATTAAATTTCTTTCTTTTAATTTTGTGTTGTTTTATTACATGATCAATAATCCATTAATGTCTGAGTTGGTATTGTCATGAAACTTGCAGGACCAAATAAATGAATGGGCCAATATGACAGGATTTCTGTGTGCCTTGGGTGGTGTTTGCCTGCAGAGAAAGTCCCCCTCACGGCCCTCTCTTGGCATTGGACTTTTGGCAACAAACATGGAGCCACGCAAATGCAATTTAACTAATACAAATCAGGATGTGCAATACTGCCCTGTAACACAGTAAGTCATTTCACTATCCAAATTAATGAAATTGAGAATGTGTTTTGAAATGACATTGAAATTTCTGTGGACTGTACATAAATTGACTCTTCAAAATGTACAACATTAGATCAAAGTAAAAATGAGTTATCAACTCACAGTGAAACAGATAATTAATGTGAAATAGCCCCTGCTGCATTTTAAAGTCGAGTATTTTCAATTATCTGGCTACACTTGCAATGTACTGTGCAGCCTGTCACATGAAATAGCTTTCATTTTCTCTCTCTTCACCCCTTCCCTCTCCTTTGTCTCTCTATCATTTTTAGGCTCATTGTTCTTTAAAGTAAAATGTGTTTCAGTAGTTTGCTTCAGAAGTGCTTAGAACAAAATGGATAGCATTTTGATATCCTATAGTTGTGGATGTTTTTTGTCATTGTACTTTTCTTGCTGGTTTTGGTGATACCTCAAACATGTATTCAGAGATTCCCTATTCTAAAACATTAGTCAAAGATTTCTTAGGATGACATTTAATTATCTGATCCTTGAAGGACTCTATAAATGGAGAAAATTGCAGAACCATGAATTCGAGCTGTTCAATTAAGATTCTGACTTGCTGAATAAAAAAAGAAAGGAAAAACAACTTTAAACTTAATTTTACAGAATTATTTATTTGTATATTATTTTAGTTAAATATTTTCAGCACAATCTCTGTTCAATGAATACTGTTCCTTAATCATTAATTTATGATGTCTTCCATTAGAAATCATATAATATTTCCTTCATTTTATAACTGAGCAATGGCTTCATATGAGCGATTATGCAACAGCAGTTTCCAGTTATGTACTTAATAGATGAGCTTCTGGTACAACATATCTATTTCTCAACAAAAATAATTTTTGGAAATATAATGTAATTGGATAGATGAAAGAATCTTCTCATGAAGCGCTGGCAGGAGAACACACATATAACACCGGCCGGAATGGGCGAGCGGTTCTAGGCACTACAGTCTGAAACCGCGCGACCGCTATGATCGCAGGTTCGAATCCTGCCTCGGGCATGGATTTGTGTGATGTTCTTAGGTCAGTTAGGTTTAAGTAGTTCTAAGTTCTAGGGGATTGATGACCTCAGAAGTTAGGTCCCATCGTGCTCAGAGCCATTTGAACCATTTGAACATATATAACAGCTACTATCATTTGCAAGCAAAAGACCAGTTGTTGGGGACTTGACCAGAGTCTGTCCAGCGCAATCCCCAGAAATCAGTCTTCCTTCTCATCTCGCCCAGTAAGTCTCCCCTGACTTGGAATTCTGGGTGACTTATCTAAACTCTACTCCTTTTCCTAAACCTCACTAGTCCTTTTCCTTCACTCCTCGTCCTTCCCCTTCAACCCTTGTGCCAGAAGGAGGAGCCACTGGCTCTTAAAGCTTGCAGACTGTAATACCTCTTATATGTGTGTTCTCCTGCTGCCACTTGGTGAATAGATTTTTTATCTGTCCAGTTACATAACATGTTGTATTTGTTATTTCCAACTACTGCTTGGTTGGGTACTTCTTGTTTTCAAGCAGTAGATTCATAGTGCCTAAACACATCAATTTCTTCATTGTATTCTTCAATTTTTACTCTTCGAGTATTCCATAAAGTCATAATGTATGTGGTTTAACATTCTGACTAATTGATTCATTTTCATTTCTACCTTATGCCTCACTGTCTTTGTCACTTCTTAAGATCACTAAATGTGCATTGGCCTCCCTTTAAGACAAATTAGGTGACTCGTTGTAGGCACTGGAAGGGGGAAGATATAATAATTGGTGCCACTCTTAATTTAATATTGGAAACAGAAGGTAAAAATTCTAAAAGACAACTTCTCCGAAAAATTTAAAGGCAAAGCTGTTGGAGAAAACTTAAGAGTAATAACCAGTGTGGTGTATAGACACATCCAGCTAATACCCAAGACCAAAATTATGTAATGCTACTAAAGCATTTTGTGTAGCTACTCTGAAGGCCACTACCGTATTTACATACTTGTATCTGGAATACATTGCAAATTAGTGAATAACCTGAGAGTTGTGATCTGAGTCAAGTAAGAGATTTCACAGACAGTGTACATACTTGCAGTCATGCTGTTGTCATTCTAGTATGGCAGTCTTCAACTTTTGTTGTGATTAAAAGAAGCAAGATGATACCTACGTTAAACAACTTAACACACTTTTACATCCCTCCCACAGATCACTTTCTAAAGCCCAATGATAATGACACAGAAATGACATAGATAAATTTCAGAAGGTACTGGAGGCCTCTAGTTAGCACCTACATGCTTGCAGCAGATGTGTCATCACTATAAGTCTGAAACAGTGTGACTATTTGAAAATCTGGTCATGCGTCTGTGATTGGGCAGGTCTATTTAGCATTACTGCTTTTACCCCATGTGAAGAACAGCTTAGAAAAAGTGACTTCCATTGAAGGCCACACTATTTGGCAAACTTGATTGTCATTCACATTGCGTTATCCTGTAAATCACTGCAGAAGGGGTAAAACACTGGAAAGAAGCAAATGCTGATCTTTTGATCATGATATGTTAGAACACTTCTGGATGGGAGGGAAAAAATAACTGTTCTCACTTGTAAACTATTTAGACTGGACACTGTTATTCCAGTTTTAAGTGAATTCAGAATCTCTGGTGAAGAGAAAGCTACTGATCCTTGTTTGAGTTACATTGTTTTGCAGAAACGAAGTCGTAGAATTACTGATCTAGTTCTCATAGTCTCCCGTCAATAGCAGCAATGTGCTAGATTGGGACATAAAAAAAAAAATAACAATAATTACATTCATTTTTTTTTTATTTCTGTTCAGTTGCTACACAAAATAAATGTTCACATTTTCTTGGTCAATATATAAATATTGACTAACAAGTACAGATAATGAAATAAGTTCAAGATATGAAGCAGGGCATATTAGGAAACATTAATTGTTGAGAAAATTGTAGTGAGTCAGATAACACCAGCAACACTGCCGTTCACAGGTAAACTTCTAGCATGTTCTTTTTTCACATTTTTTATGTCACTGACTGACTCCAGGCCCATCAGTTGGCAAGACTTAGTGGAACCAGGAGCATCTCTGAAGATGTCCAGAACAACTCTGCACAGAAGTCAGAAACTATAAAAATTTTCATGGATGGAAGATTCGCCAGCAGCTAAGACAGACAGTTGTGGAAATCATCATTTTATGATATATGTGTCTTAGAGAATAAAGACGATGTTCTTATTTGGTAAAGGGTAACTGAGAACTTGCTTCGAGTATCTGAAAATGTTGACATCTAGATATGGAACCAAGATATTAGGAGATTCCTTAGATTAGCACCAATGAACATGGCAGAAAAGGAACAAAGAATTGTGACAGCAATTATGCAAACACTCTTTTCTCAGTGTCTGTGACACAGGAAACTTCAGGTATCCTGTGTTGTGTTGATCAAAATTTTTTGCGTCAATTTTGCCCACAAATGAACAGTATTTTACTTCTAATATCTACAGATATATACACCACATTTTGCTGCTGAGGTTTGCTCTTAGTGCTCTGATTATTAAACCTCTGATAATAGCAACTCTTATTCAACAACTCTAGCCATAGTTTTTGTCAAAGATTTTTATACAAACAAAACCAGACTTAAGCAAAATATTGTTTCAGGTGAAATGAAATTGTATGTTTAAATGACTGAAACCTGTGCATACCTATTTTATCTACAATCATATTGTGAAATGCACAAATAAAATGCACATTATACTTCATCTTGCTATGTAGATGATGCTTCTTGCACATTACTTATGCTTTTCTTTATGTACTGAATGCAGAAAGTAAAAAATTGAAGCATGGCAATTAGCATTCTTGAAAAAATACATTTACTGTGTTTCTTCGCACAGTTTTTTGCCTTAAATTTTTTCAGTTCTAGAGTAGTGAAAAAAAGAGTAAAAAAAAGAAAGAAAGACAAACAAATCCATCGAACACCTTGCTTGTGGGATTAACTGATGAGACAGCAGATACAGACTTACAGTTTTATTCACTTATGTCTTTAGTTTCTGTATCACTGAATATAATGTTCTTTAGTCATGGAATGAATCAGTAGAAAACAACATATTTTGCAGCATCAATTCTGGAAGCCAATTGCTGTATGATTTCCTTTTAGCTATTTGAATTACAGTTTAATACAGAAATGAAGAAGTCATATAATCAAAAATATAATGTGTTATTGTTTTTCCACAGTACTCACATTATGTCCAATGGTTCAATTTTTTTTTAAGAGTGATAACATTGACAAAAATTTTTGCAGGTTTGTTGGACAACTTTTGAGGCTTCTTGTTTGCAACAATGAAAAGTTTGGTGCCCAGATTCAGAAGCATGTGAAGGAATTAGTTGGACATGAAATGTCTCCAGCATTGTACCCAATTCTGTTTGAACAGATAAAAGCAATTGTGGAGAAATTCTTTGACCAGCAAGGTCAGGTCAGTGAAACTCATTTTTACTTTTAATGACCTTTGGAGCAGAAGAAAAGATTGTATTTACCATCAGCTGAAAAATTACTTTTGGATCGAGGTTTTGAAATATACAAGTTAATATAACTCGGTAGGATCTCTAGCTTTCCAAACTTTCAAATATTCTCTCATCAGGAGAAAGGAGAAATAGAAAGAAAATTAGAGTTTCATAACAGATGGGGAAGGATTGGGCACAGGAATAAAGAAATGGTGTGATGCATGTGTAACAGAGAAGGTAGCATGTCAGATAAAAGAACGATGTGCTGTGTACTTGGAAAGGAAGAAAAAGCAACTCAAAATCTTGAATCAAGCAATGAGAGGTGAGAGGAAGAAGTAAAAAATTATAGTGAAAGAACACACTTCTGACGTTTAACTTTTAGTATTATGTTTAACTTTTAGTATTATAGCTTAATACCATGTGGGTGACAGGAGCTCATAATGTATTGGAGAGCTGTTCCTCATCTACAGGGTTCAGATTAAAGAAAGATTTAATGTCCTATCAATGATGAGAGCATTTGCTTTCTACAAAGGAACCGTTTGTCCCAAGTGATTTAGAGACATCACAGAAAGCTTAAATCTGGGTAGCTGAATGAAGATTTGGACATTAATCATCCCAAATGAAGTTCCAGCTTTTGTACAACTATGGCACGTTGCTAGGTTCAGAGTTTTGAAGGTTGATTAACATCACAAGCTGTGTTGTTATGTTCTGGGGGATGCTCAGAATACAGTATTGGGTGTTGTTAGTGTACACATATTGTGTGCTGGTGTTTATTCTGATCAACAGCATGGTAGTGATCATTCCCTTACAGTACACTGAACAAAACTTGCACCTCAACGGGGAGTTTCTCTCTTATCTACATGTTGCCATTTGTGAGTTAAACTATGAGGTACTGAGCAGCTACATTGAGCAAGTTTTACAATCGGATGGATATGTACTATGACACAATGAGGCATGTTTAGAAGTGACACATATCGTATTAAATATGTTACCAAGATTTTAGCTGACTATGGAAGGTGTGTGGATCAATTTTGATATTGATTGATCTCATTTCGGGATGTGATTTATAGAAGCCATTGTTGCCACAGGAGCTGATTAAAACATTCTGTTAAGGCGGTTGTTGTGTAATTACTTAACTTTGCGCCTATAATCTTAAATACTTCTTTGGTCAATAATTAAAGACTTTTTATCGTCGGAATGTAGATTATTCAAACTTATTTGTTCATAGACTTTCCATTTGGCGTTTGTTTACTTTCAGGTAACTATTGTTTAAATTCACGTAGCTCGTTAGATTACATCAATTGTAGGTTCATTATCTTACTGATTTAAGAATATAGTTTGTTGTATTAAGAGATCATTGTTTAAATTTTATTACTATACATTGCCATGAGTACTAAGTGTGGAAGCTGCCGTAGGAAGATAGAATCGGGTGTGGTATGTGGGGGATGTGGGGGTGGTTTTCATTGGGGCTCATGTAGCGGGAAATTTGACGAGATTATGCTTTTGGCTCTCCCATGGAACTGTAGGTTCTGTAGTATAGAAAAAAGATTCGTACAACAGGAGGAAAAGGTGCCCTTCAGGCTGATCTAGATTCAGTAAAAACTGAATTAGCTAAGTTAAAGGGGGAAAAAGACTGTGGGAAATGGGAATTGGTAACAAGGAAATTGCGAAAAGGGACCAGCCATGTAGATGTTGTCGAAGTTCCAGTTATGAATAAATTCTCCTTGTTACCTGAAGTAGGAAGGGAGGAGCCAAAAACAGGAGTAGTTGAAAGTAGGGTGCAGCAGACTACTAAAATTGGTAACAGCATTAGGTCGGGAAAATCTAGTAATAGGAAAAGAAAAGTCTTGCTGCTAGGTAGCAGTCATGGGAGGGGTGTAGGCCAACTAGTGCAGGAGAAATTAGGAGCAGATTACCAGGTCACGAGTTTGTTTAAGCCAAGTGCTAGGCTTAGCCAGGTGATAGAAGACATAGGACCACTCTGTAGGGACTTTGACAAGAATGATGAGGTGATAGTAATAGGTGGGGCAGGAAACAGCCTGGCTAAGTATAGGAATTATGATATTAAGAGTGACCTGGATAAAATAGGAGCTGCAACAGGATGTACGAATGTGGGTTTTGTTGAGGTATTGCAGCGTTACGATCAGCCCTCGGTTAACCCTTCTGTGTGGCGAGTTAACAGAGAGTTGAGCGAGCAGCTGCTGGACGGTGCAAAAACACACATTTATACAGTGCCTGTTGGTAGCATTGGGAGATGGGGATACACTCGACATGGCCTGCACCTAAATAGTCTAGGGAAGGATAGATTAGCTGATTTAATTGTAGGTCGTCTAAAGGGGGCCACTAGCACTCAAGGCAAAACCCCTGTGACCCGAAAGGGCATAGGGGCACCTTTTTTAGGTTGAACAAAATGTCCAGACAGGCAGCTCTTAAAGGTAAAAAAATAAATGGTTCGAATAAAGGTAGAGGAAACAGTTGTGTTAATATATTTCACCAAAATATCAGGGGATTAAGGAACAAAATAGATGAACTAATAATTTGTTTTGAGAATATTAAAAATCAACAGAAGTTGATGTACTGTGCCTGTCTGAACATCATATAACTGCACAAATGGAAAATGTAAATATTAATGGGTATAAATTAGCAACTTATTTTTGTAGAGACAATATGGAGAAAGGAGGAGCTGCCATTTATGTTAAAGGGGAACATAGTTTTAAAAATATAGAAACCGTGTAGAACAGCACATTGAAGTATGCGCTTGTGAGCTTAAATTGGACAGTGGTAAATTCATAATTGTGACTGTGTATAGGTCCCCACTTGGAAATTTTCAAATGTTTCTTAAAAACCTAGATCTCTTGCTGCGTTATCTGTCAGTAAAGGGAAAACACATTATCATTTGTGGAGATTTTAACGTAGATTTTCTTAAACACTCAAGCAAGAAGAACGACCTTGAACTATTACTTTGCTCTTACAATCTGACATCAGTCATTGATTTTCCTACTCGTATTGTACAAGACAGTAGCACCCTGATATATAACATTTTCATAGACCAAGATAAATTAAAAGAAGTAAGCACCTATCCTATTAACAACGGGCTTTCTGATCACGATGCACAGCTACTTTCAATTCATGACTTTGCTCCATACAGTAATGTGAAAAAAACAAACAAAATAATACGCCCAATTAACCATATAACAATTCAACAATTTAAGGAAAGCTTGAAAAGGGTAGACTGGGAGGATGTTTATCGGGAACCTGGTGCAAATGTTAAATTTAACTTATTCCATGATAAACTTGTGGGTATATTTGAAAACAGTTTTCCTAAGAAATTAGTGAATCATAATTCAAATAAACTTGATAAAAAACCATGGCTGACTAAAGGGATTAAAATTTCTTGTAGCCGGAAATGGGAACTATACCAAGACACTAGAATAAGTCGAGATGAAGAAAAGCTCAACCATTATAAGAAATATTGTAATATATTAAGGAAAGTTATAAAAAAATCCAGAAGTATGTGTATCAAGTCTGAGATTAGCACCTCTGATGACAAAGTTAAAACAATATGGAATATAGTTAAAAGGGAAACAGGGCAACCAAGGTCACAGGACAACAGTATTACTGTTAAGCACAATGAAAAGCTTATGAATGAAAAATCACAGGTTGAAAATATTTTTAATAATCATTTTATAAATGTAGTGGAAAATATAGGCACCAGTTGCTCACCAGATACGGCAGAACTCTATATGAAAGAGGCATTCCCGGTGCAAACAAATGAAATTAACATCCTACCCACCTCACCGTCTGAAATTAAGAAAATAATAAATTCACTTAAGAATAAAAACTCACATGGAACTGATGGTATCTCCAATAGAATACTAAAATCTTGTCGAGTTCTTAGCCACATATGTAATAGCTCATTGAATCAGGGAATATTTCCTGACAGATTGAAATATGCCATAGTTAAACCCTTGTATAAAAAAGGTGACAAGACAGACGTCAACAATTATCGTCCTATTTCACTTCTGACATCCTTCTCAAAAGTGTTTGAAAAAGTAATGTACTCAAGAGTAACTTTACACATTAGTGGGAATAACGTTTTAACAAAATATCAGTTCGGTTTTCAGAAAGGTGTTCTACTATCCAGAGCATTTAAAATTTGATCAGTGAAAGCGTGTATAGCACTATCTGTTGAAACATCACCAATTGGGATTTTCTGTGATCTCTCTAAGGCTTTTGATTGTGTGGATCATGAAATCCTCTTAGATAAGCTGAAGTACTATGGAATGAATGGTTCAGTACACAGATGGTTCACTTCATATTTAACTGGTAGAATGCAGAAGGTTGAAACAGTAAACCCACATAGTACACAAAGGGCAGCAGATTATTCAGACTGGGGATGTATCAAGAATGGGGTACCACAGGGTTCTGTCTTGGGGCCTTTATTGTTTTTAATATATGTTAATGACTTGCCTAATTATCTTCATGAAGATGCAAACTTGGTTCTCTTTGCAGATGACACAAGTATTGTAATCAAGCCTAAAAAGCAAGAATCAGCTGAGGAAAATGCAAATAATGTTTTTCAAAGAGTTATTAGGTGGTTTTCCGCAAGTAGACTTTCATTGAACTTTGAAAAAACACTGTACATACAGTTCAGTACAGGGAAAGGCATAACACCGAAAATAAATATAGAGTGTGGGGGAAAATATTTAGTTAAAGCAGATTGTTCAAAATTTCTGGGTGTCTGTATTAATCAGAATTTAAACTGGAAGACACACATTGACAATCTACTGAAACGATTGAGCTCAGCTACCTATGCTATTAGTGTCATTGCAAATTTTGGAGACAAGCACATCAGTAAGTTAGCTTACCATGCATATTTTCATTCGTTGCTTTCTTACGGAATCATCTTTTGGGGAAATTCATCACTAAGAAAGAAGGTATTTATTGCACAAAAACGTGTTATCAGAATAATGTCTGTGGCTCATCCAAGATCATCTTGTAGACAATTATTTAAAGAATTAGGGATATTGCCGGTAGCTTCACAATATATATACAGCCTAATGAAATTTGTTGTTAGTAACCCAGATCACTTCAGAATTGATAGCACAGTCCACAGCTACAATACTAGGAGACAGGGTGACCTTCACTACCGTTCATTGAATTGGACATTGGCACAAAAGGGGGTGAATTATACTGCCACAAAGATTTTTGGTCAATTGCCAAAAAATATCAAAAGTCTGACAGACAACCAATCGGTATTCAAAAGTAAGTTAAGAGAATTCCTGAATGACAACTACTTCTACTCCATAGATGAATTTTTAGACATAGGCCAAAGAAATACAGTAAGCATTAACAATTGTACCGTATATAAGACTAACAATGATTATTTGGGATTAATGAATCTTGTGTACTTTGACACGTTCCACATCATTACGAAAGAATCATGTTCATGATCCATGGAACAAGTAATATAACTAACTAACTAAATAATAAGAAGAAAACACGTTTTACCACTCTTACGAGGCAGTGTTTAGCTAGGGTATGCATTTTCTACTAATGTAGAGCTTCTAAAAATTACAAAGCTGTAGATTCAACCATATTTTGCAGTTTGGGTATATATCAATCCTGCTTCAGTTGTTTTGATGGTCGCTATGTAGATGCTCATATAATCTAAAATATTTTTAACAATCTTTATTGATTCTCATTCTTAGCTGGGATTTTTACAGGTCATGAGATAACTGTTTGGTATGATTTCTGTTATTTTCAGGTTATTGTAACAGAAATCAGCACACAGTTTATTGAACATATCATCTTCATTATGAAAAATGTCCTTGAAAGCAAGACAGATCAACCCTCAGAACACCTTGGTGTTACAAGTATTGAAGGAATGATGCTTGCAATTGTAAGGTAGAGTATATCTACAAATTGAACTAAAAATTGTGGGTACTTTTGTATGAGTATGAAAAATGTACTGTCATGAAGTGCTACAGTTTAATTAACTAGTGACTGACAAAAATTCACATGAAATATCAGCACATTCAATACCCATGTGGTAGTAGAATTTTTAAAAGAGCTGTAGTGATGTTGTTAAACTGCTTTGTTGGAATATAAGTTAAAGTTTTGGTATGTAATATGAACATATTGATTTTATTATTGCATTTTTTTCGTGTGATAGGCAGGCCATATTGCGGAGATGCTGAGTTGCAGATAGGCACAACAAAAAGACTGTCACAAATATAGCTTTCGACCAATAAGACCTTCGTCAAAATTAGACAACAAACTCACACATACACACTCACGCAAATGCAACTCATCACACAGGACTGCAGTCTCAGGCAACTGTCATGAAGGGATTCTGCAACCAGTGTATGATACTTGACTGTCAACGTGCCTTGTAGAGCAAGTGCTACTCACACGTACATGATTACAGGCCGGCAGCGGTGGTCTCGCGGTTCTAGGCGCGCAGTCCGGAACCGTGCGACTGCTACGGTCGCAGGTTCGAATCCTGCCTCGGGCGTGGATGTGTGTGATGTCCTTAGGTTAGTTAGATTTAAGTAGTTCTAAGTTCTAGGGACTAATGACCACAGTAGTTGAGTCCCATAGTGCTCAGAGCCATTTGAACCATGATTACAGTCTCAGGCAACTGAGGTCACACTGCCAGTGTGGCTTCAGTTGCCCGAGACTGCAGATGTGCGTGTGTGTTGCGTTAGCGCAAGCATGTGTGTGTGTGTGTGTGTGTGTGTGTGTGTGTGTGTGTGTGTTTGTCAGCTAATTTTGATGAAGGCCTTACTGGCCGAAAGCTATATTTGTGACAGTCTTTTTGTTGTGCCTATCTGCAACTCAGCATCTCCACTATATGTTGAGTAGCAACTTTCCTTTTCACAACATTGTCACGTTCCATCCTGGATTTTCCATTGTTTGACTTTTACGAGGCAGATTAATGAGTTCCAAATAATCTAATAACTTGTTTACACTGATCAGCCAGAATATTATGAGCACAGGTAACAGTGGCAGCACATCACGGTTTGGATGCAGTGAGGTAAGTCACTGGAGGGAATTGGCACCACATCTGCACTCTCAAGTCACCTAATTCCCATAATCCATGTTCAGTCACATCCCAGCTGCATTCGATCGGGTTCATATCTGGTGAGTTGAGGGCCCAGCACATCAATTCGAATGCGCCACTGTGTTTCTCAAACCACTCCATCACACTCCTGGCCATGTAACGTGGCACATTTCGTAATGAAAAATGCCATTGCCATTGGCAAACATGATTGCAATGAAGGGGTGTACGTAGTCTGCAACCAGTGTACGATACTCAGATGTCAAGGTGCCTAGTATGAGCTCCACTGGAACCATCCATGCCCACTGAATGTTCGCTGGAGCATTGTGGAGCTGCTGCCATCTTTTCTCCATCCTGCTGTACAGGAGTCAAGGAGATATTCCACTGGAAGGTGACGCATTCAATCCTTTCCACTGGTATGATGATGAAGTTATCAGGATTCATCAGACCACGCAACAGTCTGCCACTGTGCCAACTTCCAGTGCTGATGATCACATGCCCAGTTCATTTGTAGTTGTTGATGTTGTGTTAATATTGGCTCATACTGAGGTCACTGGCTGCAGTGGCCCATGGTTAAGAGTGTTCGGTGCACTGCGTGTTCAGACACACTTGTACACTGCTCAGCATCAAATTCTAATGGTAGTTCCGCCATAGATCACTGCCGGTCCTGTTTTTCCACTCTGCTCAGCCTACGATTTCCGACATCTCTGATGAGGTGTGGCCACCCAACCTCTCGGCGTCTGGATGTGGTTTTACCTTCCTTTTGCCACATGTTGAAGACACGAAGCACTCCTTGAACACCCAACAAGTTTTGCAGTTTCTGACATGCTTGTGCTGAGCGTCCAGGCCATCACAATCTGCCCTCACTCAAACTCAGATAGATAGCGCGCCTTCTTCATTCTACACATGGACAGCACACTTACTAATACTACATGCTCCGTGCATGTGTCTTGACTAGCAGTCATTCCTCGCAAGCTGATGCTGCTTTTGCCTGACAGATTTATATCAGTAGTAGGTTGGTGGTCATTATGTTCTGGCTGATCAGTGTATTACATGAAATTATGCCTCATTTATAATTTGGGAACTTTTCATAACATCTGGCATAATTTCTGCATGAAATGAGATGTTCTAATAAAAATTCTAAGTTTACTCTCTGTAAGGGAATAATTTGAAGTTTATCAAGTTTGGTGCATCATCTCTTCACACATTTTTGTCTTAGTACTTCAGACAGTTTTTCTCTTGTATTTGACTTTTTCATCTACACTTTCATGATTAGATTTGCAGTCACTTCAGCATACATTAGTTACCCTTACTCTCAATGATACTTTGCTTAAATATAGCCTGAAACTAGTGGAACTCAGTGTAAATAGGAGCAGAGATACAGTTACTGAAACTCAGTGGTAGCTTTGGATATTGTTGCTTGTTTCTTAACTCTGACAATAATAATTGCACATCTGAAACTTAAATTTCATAAACAGGGATGCCTAGAGAAGTAATTAGACGTGTGGTGATAATTCTATAGAGATAGTTATCCGGCTGCGGGACCCAGCAAATCTATACAGTAAAATAGAGTTAAAGCTAGTTCACCCTAAGAGTGACCAAATAACTTTCCTCTACCAGAGCACTTAGATACAACATATTTACACCCTGAGGCAGGAAGTGATGGACAGAGAAAGAATATACAAGGACTTTGTTAAGGTTCATGGACATATATACCTTGAACCATATGTTGCTGATGGCAGAACTGTGAGTAAACTAGTAGAAGAGTTGTGGGGGACATGTTATGCATACAAGTTCATTATGTGAAAAATGGTGTAATACCTTACTTCCCAGCAACAGCTACGGTGATGCAAGGACAGGTTGATGCCAAGGTAATGATCACAGTGCTCAGTAGAAGATCAGTTACTACAAAATGGCACATTTAGTTGATGAACATATGGTCACAATTGAGTTCCAGGTGGTATTCAAATGAGCCTTATTTGGATAATCTGAGAGCTGCTGTCCATTGTTGTTGTTCTTGTGGTCTTCAGTCCTGAGACTGGTTTGATGCAGCTCACCATGCTACTCTATCCTGTGCAAGCTTCTTCATCTCCCAGTACCTACTGCAACCTACATCCTTCTGAATCTGCTTAGTGTATTCTACTCTTGGTCTCCCTCAACGATTTTTACCCTCCACGGTGCCCTCCAATACTAAACTGATGATTCCTCGATGCCTCAGAACATGTTCTACCAACCGATCCCTTCTTCTAGTCAAGTTGTGCCACAAACTCCTCTTCTCCCCGATTCTATTCAATACCTCCTCATTAGTTATGTGATCTACCTATCTAATCTTCAGCATTCTTCTGTAGCACCACATTTCAAAAGCTTCTATTCTCTTCTTTTTCATACTATTTATCATCCATGTTTCACTTCCATACATGGCTACCCTCCATACAAATGCTTCCAGAAAAAAACTTCCTGACACTTAAATCTATACTCGATGTTAACAAATTTCTCTTCTTCTGAAACGCTTTCCTTGCCATTGTCAGTCTACATTTTATATCCTCTCTACTTCGACCATCATCAGTTATTTTGCTCCCCAAATTGCAAAACTCCTTTACTACTTTAAGTGTCTCATTTCCTAATCTAATTCCATTAGCATCACCCGACTTAATTCGACTACATTCCATTATCCTCGTTTTGTCCTTTCAAGACACTGTCCATTCCGTTCAGCTGCTCATCCAGGTCCTTTGCTGTCTCTGACAGAATTACAATGTCATCAGCGAACCTTAAAGTTTTTATTTCTTCTCCATGGATTTTAATACCTACTGCAAATTTTCTTTTGTCTCCTTTACTGCTTGCTCAATATGCAGATTGAATAACATCGGGGAGAGGCTACAACCCTGTCTCACTCCCTTCCCAACAACTGCCTCTCTTTCATGTCCCGCGACTCTTATAACTGGCACCTGGTTTCTGTACAAATTGTAAATAGCACTTTGCTCCCTATATTTTACCCCTGCCACCTTCAGAATTTGAAAGAGAGTATTCCAGTCAACATTGTCAAAAGCTTTCTCTAAGACTACAAATGCTAGAAATATAGGTTTGCCTTTCCTTAATCTATTTTCTAAGATAAGACGTAGGGTCAGTATTGCCTCACATGTTCCAAAATTGCTACGGAATCCAAACTGATCTTCCACAAGGTTGGCTTCTACCAGTTTTTCCATTTGTCTGTAAAAAATTCGCGTTAGTATTTTGCAGCCGTGACTTATTAAACTGATAGTTTGGTCATTTTCACATCTGTCAATACCTGCTTTCTTAGGGATTGGAATTATTCTATTCTTCTTGAAGTCTGAGGATATTTCACCTGTCTTATACATCTTGCTCACAAGATGCTAGAGTTTTGTCATGACTGGCTTTCCAAGGCTGTCAGTAGTTCTAATGTAATGTTGTCTACTCCCGGAGCCTTGTTTCGACTTAGGTCTTTCAGTGCTTTGTCAAACTCTTTACGCAGTATCATATCTCCCATTTCATCTTCATCTACCTCCTCTTCCATTTCCATAATATTGTCCTCAAGCACATCGCCCTTGTATAGACTCTATATACTCCTTCTACCTTTCTGCTTTCCCTTCTTTGCTTAGAACTGGGTTTCCATCTGAACTCTTGATATTCACACAAGTGGCTCTCTTTTCTCCAAAGGTCTCTTTAATTTTCCTGTAGGCAGTATCTATCTTACCCCTAGTGAGATAAGCCTCTGGATCCTTACATTTGTCCTCTAGCCATCCCGACTTATCCATTTTGAACTTCCTGTCGATCTCATTTTTGAGGCGTTTGTATTCCTTTTTGCCTGCCTCATTTACTGCATTTTTGTATTTTCTCCTTTCATCAATTAAATTCAATATTTCCTCTGTTACCCAAGGATTTCTACTAGCTCTCGCCTTTTTACATACTTGATCGTCTGCTGCCTTCACTACTTCATCCATCAAAGCTACCCATTCTTCTTCTACTGTATTTCTTTCCCCCATTCCTGTCAATTGTTCCCTTATGCTCTCCCTGAAACTCTTTACAATCTCTGGTTTAGTCAGTTTATCCAAGTCCCATCTCCTTAAACTCCCACCTTTTTGCAGTTTCTTCAGTTTTAATCTACGGTTCATAACCAATAGATCTGCCCCTGGAAATGTCTTACAATTTAAAACCTGGTTCCTAATTTGTACCATCATATCTTCTAGTATCTCCAGGTTTCTTCCATGTATACAACCTTCTTTCATGATTCTTGGACCAAGTGTTAGCTGTGATTAAGTTATGCTCTGTGCAAAATTCTATCAGGCAGCTTCCTGTTTCATTTCTTACCCCCAATCCACATTCACCTATTATGTTTCCTTCTCTTCCTTTTCCTACTGTCAAATTCCAGTCATCCATGGCTATTAAATTTTCGTCTCCCTTCACTATCTGAATAATTTCTTTTATCTCATCATACGTTTCATCAATTTCTTTGTCATCTGCAGAGCTAGTTGGCTTATAAACTTGGACTACTGTAGTAGGCGTGTGCTTCGTGTCTATCTTGGCCACAATAATGCGTTCACTATGCCGTTTGTAGTAGCTTACCCACACTCCTATTTTTTATTCATTATTAAACCTACTCTTGCATTACCCCAACTTGATTGTGCATTATGTAGTCAATATTTGTCATGTAATAGTTACTTTACTATTGCTAATGTGAAATGTGTGCCATGTGACTTTGGAGTATTACTACTGATCAAATATAGAGTATAAGGGAAGAAGTCTTAATCTCAAAACAAGCTCATTGTTACATAAGAAGCCCATTACAGTGCACTGTCTCGGGACAGCCATACAAAATGTTATATGAAAAAGTAAAATTATTTGTAGTTATTTCAGCTCGATGAAGAGAAGCTGGAAGCATGAGGGATCTGGGAGCAGCTTGAGAGAGTCAGTGGAACACCGTCTCCAGACACTTCTTCCTGAGAATAACATTGCTACAGACAGTGACTGGCACACTTACTTTCAAAATCAAATGCATATTGAATATCTTAACAATCATGTTGTACTTCCTTTTACAGAAGAAGAGGTAGCCTCAGAAATCTGCAAGATGAAATCGGATTCCTCAGGACTTGACGATATTTAACCCGAGATCTTGTAACATGCATCTCCACAGATAGTGACTCCTTTAATATACATTCTTATCACTCATACTAGGATGTATTGCAGAGATCTGGAAAACACTAATAGCAGTATTTATTAAAAGGGGAGATGACAAAGATGCACCAGACCTAAGGAGTAATAGACCCATATGCATAATAAACACTTTGGCTAAATTGAGGTGAGGCTCCTGTGTCACTGTTTGCAGGCACACAGTGAGCTTCATGGCTTGCACCAGAGTCATTTTGGATTCAGATAGGGGAAGTCTATTGATGATGCATTATAGAGGATTATAAGAGTAGTAGATGGCACACCTAGACAATATGCTATAGCTACAGTGATGCAGATTGCAGAAGTGATGTTCACCAGATTAAGAGCTCTTGAAACACAAAATGCCTCTTCAGTAGTCTGGTAAACAACTGCAGAAGATGAACTGTTGAGTGGCAGGTTGGACAGGTAAAGATAAATATATCGCAACAGGCTGTCCTCAGGCTCCATCTGTGGGCCAGGTTTTTTGAAGGAAGGAAGGAAGGAAGGAAGGAAGGAAGATTAGACACAGAGCACAAACTCTAAATGTTTCAAGCATGGGGAAAGAAATCAGCCATGTCCTCTGAAAGGCACCATCTAGGCACTTGCTTGGAGCAACCTAGGGAAATGAAGGAAAATCTAAATCTGGAAGGCCGGATGTGGATTTGAACAATCTTCCTCCCAAAAGTGAATCAAATGTGCCAACTACTTCCACCACACGTTGTCCAATGAACTCTTGCTAGCTGTATCAGATGGGGAAGGTGACATAGGCAGCAGCATCAGCTACGCAGATGATTTTCTAGTAGTTGCCTCAGAAGACTCGTGGGCAAAGCCTGAGGCAAAAAACAACAAATGCTCCATCACTGAAGCAGCAATGGTGCATTAATGATAAAATCAGAGATTGTCGACTAGACAAACTTTTTTTCACCTGTAGACTGTCTAATTAAAAGTGACTTAACTGTGAAGTTAGGATTTACATAAATAAAAAAAAAAAGAGATTTCTCAGCTCACATCAGTAAAGTCACTGAGAAACTGCAAAATAATACATAAACTAGCTCATGTTGTAACTGTGAGTTATAAATTACTGTTGTCAGCAGTGATTCTGTATCATTATACCATCTTTGTTGTCGTTATTGAAATCACAGCAAGCGTGCGGGTCCTGTAGCTGCACTATCAACATGGGAAAACACACCTAAGACATAAGTGGTGAAGTGTTCTTCTAAGATGTTTGGGAGCATTTAGTGCAACACCAATAGAAGCATTTTTAGTAATTCTGGGAATATATTGCATTGATATAATTGCCAGATTCAGGTTTGCATGCTATTTGTTTCAGAAGGAGAACACTGAATATGTGAGGCAAATCATTGGGAAACAAATCATGAATAAAGTGCAACTTAAGTCCTGGATAACTGGTATGTGCTAGGAGAACTAGTACATGTGAGAGGTATTGGGATAATACAGAAACTGTCTGTTATGTTTATCAGTTTTTCACTGACATCTGAGAAAGGAAGTAATTGCAGTATATGAATCCAAGTTCATGACCCATTTCATAAAAGCATGTAAGCTGTATCCTGTAAAGATGGAAATAATAGGACAGATGCAAATGTGGAGAGAGCATTACATCTGATCGTATTGTATTACAGTGTTTTCTAAATGGAGATATCATAGGTAACATCACTGTAGGTGTGGACTTTCAACTTGGCATTAAAAAGCCCTGATTCCTGGACAGCTAAAAATAACATTATTTAACAAATATCCCACAGGTATCGTCTAAGGCTCAAGGCACAAAAAATTATAAGCAGCTGACATGCCAAACATAACAAAGAATACTGTAGTCACATTTTCACATAACAGTAATAACAATTATTGTTACCTAATATAATAAACACACATATTGAATACTGTTATCGTAGATAGATATTTTTGGTATGCAGTAAGTCATATGTGGTTCATGCTGTGAGCCTAACTAAACACCTGGCAACCCAGAAGACATGGTAACAGTGAGTCCACAAAAGTGTAGGGGTTTATCTAAAAAATAGAGGTTGTTAAGAGGCACAATGGGTGCTGTGATGAGTTTTACCAAGACCAGCATGGATCCAATGTAAAATGGAGTGAATTTTATAATTAATTTTAAGAACTGGTGAAGGTTATATATACATTATATTTGAGGTATAATTCTTCAGATTTATCTTTTTTCCATTATCAACCTTTTTCTATTTATTTTATTATTATTATTATTAGAATCATCCAAAGCTAAAAAAAACCATGAACTTCTAAGCATAATACCATATATATGTATATAACACATTATAACAAAAAAAAAAAAAAATGAAATGAAGTGCTGGTTATCAAACTATAATATTTGTTTACAGGTATGTGCGTCATTTAGACATGACTGTTCATGCTATTCACATAAAAACGAAGCTTTGCCAACTAGTAGAAGCAATGATGAAACGCCGAGATGACTTAGCATTTCGACAGGAAATGAAATTTCGGAATAAACTAGTGGAGTATCTAACTGATTGGGTTATGGGAACATCTCATCAGATAGCACCACCAGGTTCTGGTGATGTCACAGTTATTACGAGGTAATAACATAAAATAACAGACTGGCATATATTTTAGTAATTAATTAAATAAACAGATTGAGAGAAGTCCTGCGAGTAAAATCTATTAATGAATTCACCTTAACAATAATGCAGATTGTGTATTTGTAATTTTCATGTGGTTATTATGTTTAACGTGATGAAATTATGGTGCACATGTTGTCAGTAGTGTATAAAACTTTTTTTATTATAATGCCTAGATAGCTACACTTTCTTGATATAAAGCAATCAGCTTCAACTACACTTCGTGGTCAGCTTCAGATCATATAGTCATTACAATAGTAACTTGTCGGTTCACTAAATTGTAACTTCCCTACTCAAGTTGTGCTTTAGTGATCTGACAAGTTACAGCAGTTACAACTGTATGGCTTGAAGATGATTTGAAAGAGTGATTGAAACAAGTCACCTTGTACAAAGAAAGTGCTGCAATCTAGACTGTAATAGGAAGGTTATGATATGTTTTCACATTCAGAATTGTTCTTGTGACTTATCTGTATATAGAGTTACAAACATACATTCTTGCTACAAGATTTTAAGAAACTATATTTATTTCTGATCCTTCTTTTTGATAGAGATCTTGACCAAGCATGTATGGAAGCAGTGGCAGCATTACTTCGTGGCTTACCTCTTCAGCCAGAAGAATCAGACAGAGGTGATTTAATGGAAGCCAAAAGTCAACTGTTTCTTAAGTAAGTAAATAACTAGTCTTGGATATGGAAATAGATGTAAAGATGTTATGATTATGACTAAAGCAGCAGAACATTTGGATGAAAATACTTGAACTAGCTACTGATTTAAAAATTAGAGACAGACAACCACCCACTTGCCAAGGAGCATAAAGTGATATAGATGGTAGACGTGCACTTCAAAAATCATAAAACTGTACTGACTCTCAGTAGGAGAAGGGAGATGTGCAGGAAAGGGAGAGAGTAAGAGAAGTATTGTCATACAGTAGAGAGGTAGCCAGTAGTGGCAAAATGTGGATAAATTCTGGCAACAGTCAGAAAAGTGGGCTGCCATAATCTTAGAGAGAGAAGGTGGAGACAGCAATAAAATGTTGGAATGGTTGAGAAATATCATGGAAAACAATGAGAGGAAATTGGTTGGCAGAGGAGGAAGAGGACTGATGCATATTTGAGTAAATGTGATTGTGAAATGGCTGATCTGTCAATAGGACAGTTGTGCCATGTACAGTGCAAGGAACTGAGAGGGAGAGGATCGGGGGGGGGGGGGGGGGGGGGGGGGGAGACGTGACACAAATGGCTTTGGTGTTGAAGCAGTTGAATTCATATATGTTACAGTGTCCAAAATTTTCAATAATCAGGAGCTTTGCAGTTGGCCACAGGTTGCAGTAACCATTCATATGGATAAACCAACACGTAGTCATGAAATTCTCTCTGAATACTGCAAAGTAATTGCAGCACAGCTACTAGACAATGTGACTTCTTTCATTCAACACCCTGTTTTTGATTGGATTGGAAATGCGTGCAGCTACACGTACGTAGGAGGTGGGGGCTGAGCATACTGGACAAATCCTGCAACTCATGGTGTGCAGGATTGAAAGCAAGTGTGGCTTAGGATCTGCCTAAGCTCAGAGTGCAATTGAAAATAGTTTTAGTTGGGAGGAGGGGTAGGCGATTGAAGTACAATATCCCTATCCTAGAGCACAACAATGGGAAATCTGTTTACAGAATAACTGCACGAAAACACTATGGCAATGTTGTCAGTGTATTCAGATAATGTGGATTTGCTACTATAGATACAGTGATTGCAGGTGCTAAGGTTATGAAAATCTGTATCATGGACTTGCTTATTCAATAATAGCATAACATAGTCTTTCCGGTAGCCTTAATCAGAGAAAAATGTAGAAGAGGCTAATCAAAAAAATGGAAAGCGTACCAATATGATCAGCCATCCAACTTATATTCAATCAACAAAATGTATTTCCAGTGACCTGTGTTTACATTCTAGAAATAGCCCCTTCAGGAGGAAAAAATCACCTAGAAAATTTTCCTGTAAATGGGGAAATACACAAGATCAGTCTTTGAAAAAGCAAACATTTATCTGGTGAGCCAAATGAGGTTATATATGTCGTCAGCCTACCTTTCATCAAATTACCATTATTGATTAGAAACAAAATCAGACACATGTTTTATGTCCTATATATTGTACATCTGCTCATTATTGGATGTGTGAATCAAATAAACAAAAACGATATAGGAGGAACTTTTTTGTGTGAGGTGGTGACAGCTGACAGTGTCTAAAAACTGGTGGTGATATGTGTGTTTCTTATGACAGAGATTTGTACGAGGGTTGGAACTTAAATAGTGGCAGCTATTTATTCACAACCAATACAAAAGAGTTACATGTTTGCACCTGTTACTGTCCTTCAAAGTAGTCGCCAGTGTTGTGTAGATCCCGCTGCCAGCATTGTGGAAAGCGTAGTATACCGTTAGCAGAGCCTGTTCTGTTGATGGTGCGAATGGATCAGTCTACTGCCTGTCGAATCTCTGGAACAGTTGTGAAGAGTGAATGCCACGAAGTGGTTCCTTCATCTTCGGAACCAAATCAAAGTCACAAGGACTTAAGTCCGGTGAGTATGGTAGATGGTACAGTACTTCCCATTGACCAAACAGGACAGCCACAGCTTGCGCTGTACATGCCCGTGTATTGTCATGCAAAATGATGGGCTGGTTGCACAGAAAGTGTCACCGCTTCTTTCACAAAGCTGGTCGCAGGTGATGCTCCAAAAACGAACAGTATTACTGTGCATTGACGGTCTGCCATGGAGGAACGTAATGTGTTAAGATAACACCATCACAGTCGTACTCGAGTCACCATTACTTTAGACTGTTCCATTCACACCATCAACAGAACAGGCTCTGCTAACAGTATACTACACCTTCCACATGGCTGGCAACGGGTTCTATACAATGCTGGTGACTACTTTGAAGGACAGTAACAGGTGCAAACATGTAACTCTTTTGTATTGGTTGTGACTAAATAGTTGCCACTATTTAAGTTTCAACCCTCATATTAAGCCATCAGAAAGGTTGAGAATAGCATTCAAGGTGGTAGCTTATTATGTTGAGAAGGACCATGTGAAGCAAATCTAAGAGTACATGTTGAAGTTTTGCAGAAGTAGACGGTGTCCTTGCCATAGGTCCATATCATGAAGATGCTATTAATGAATGTGAAGCAGAATAGATATTTAATTTGCAGGGTAAACTGTGAGGGTTCCTTTAGGTAACCCATGAACAGGTTAGCATAGGAAAATGCCATGGTTGTACCATTGCAACTATACAGTTTCATTTATAAAGTTGCCTTCAGGGGAGAAATAATTATTGACCAGAATTTGATTGGCCAAGCACATTCGGATGGAGGCATTATGTCAGGATATGCATATTTCTGGACATTTTGAAGACTTCTCTTGAAATATTACAATTTTTTTTAATGTTGGATTTTGACTGATTCCATAAATTTCCTTTCTCCTCTTGAATGAGATTTTAATCTCTTTAGTTAATCAATGCTTACTTGTTTTTAAGGGGCTTTCCAGATATCTTTTTAGGAAAGTTACTTTCAAATATTGTCAGCATTTTGCTATGTCGTATATTCAATTCCACATGAGCATCTCTTTCTGTATATGCCTCATCGATCTCTTTGAACTTATTCTTAAAACATTGTACCCTGTTCTCATTAATGAGTATCATTGCTTTGTATCAACATGCCTCAGAGATGTAAGATGGTGCATTGTTTATTTCTATTAATTGTGCTTCATGGTCAGGTAGTCCATTAACAATTTGATACACGTTAATTGCTTCAGGTGAGCATTGTCTACAAAATGTTTTTGAGTAGGGTCCTGCTATCTTTCTGCACATGAATTGGAAAGTTCACTACTGAAATCAAATTGAAATAGCCAATTAATTATTCGATTTCACTTTTCGTGTAGAATATTTTAAGAAATCTACATTGAAGTCCACACAGACTACTAACTGTTTCTTCTTGTGTGCCAGTAAGCTCAATAATGCATCTAGATTTGTCATAAATAGTTGGAAGTTTCCTAGAAGGGTGGACTGTTACAACTACAAAAATGACTGGACAAGGTAATTCATCAGAGGAAGACAAGGATGTTCAATCTTTAATAGGACTGTGCCTATTAGAGCACTGTTGTATTCAAACCAGGGTTCAGATTGAGGAGAGATGTACCTTCACGTAAATTTGAAGTCATACTGTGTAAATGCATAAACTCATTTCAGCAATTTCAGGATTTAATATCTCTTTTTGTGAGGGTAAAAACTGATTGATAGTGTGGCCTGATTAAGGAAGCTGTATAGTGAGTTACTTTGTGTATTGTGTTTACAAATACGAAATGTATTATATAATGCTTTGTGGATGACACATTTCAGTATTAACGCTTATAGTCTGTTTGATTCCATATAGTTGCCTTTATTTACTTAGAAGCTGGAAGTAATTCAGCACAAATTGGCAAATGCTAAGGCTGTATATAAATTTTAAAATTAGAATTAAAGGTTTTCCAGACTTAGTGAAATGGAGATACCATTGTGACATCTTTTAATTAATGTTCGTCTGTGATTCCAGGTACTTTACTCTATTCATGAACCTTTTGAATGACTGTACTGATGCTCAGGATGTAGAAAAAGAAGTGTCAAGACAAAGGGTAACAGCAGGAAAAATAAGTACACTCCGTAATGCAACAATTCAGGCTATGTCTAATCTCCTTTCAGCTAACATAGACAGTGGACTAATGCACTCAATTGGTAATTCATTTCTTATTACTATTATGAATATAATGCACTACAAATTATGTATGAATATGGATAATAGTGGTAGAAGTGCATTTGTATTCTGTTCAAATTCCCAACACTACAAACATTTAAATTGGAAAACAATGCTCCTAGTTTTTGGAACTATAGAATTACGCAATTAAGGAACAATAATAGGCAATTCTCCCTTAATATACAGTTACTGTGACCAGCCACAAGTTATCAGTCTCCCACAAGCAAGTCTCTTTCTTTCCTGAAGGAGAAATGTATGGTTCTCAAAGTTAGAAGCATTGTTTTCTATTTTCTAATGGAAAATACTGCTGCCCAATAATTCTGTTTCTTTGTAATTTTAATAATTAACTTACTTGAATTTTCCATTTTATATGGTTTATATTTTGTCTTTCAAAGAATAAAATTCTGAATAATTTAATGCAGTGCATTGGTTTGTGTTCACACTGTGTGCCGGGCCGAGACATGTCTGGCCATGTCAGGATATGCGTAGATATCAAACCTGTTTTTAGTTTGTGTTCACACAATGTGCTGGGCCGAGACATGTCTGGCCAGGTCAGGACACGCGTCAGGTGGCTTGCGGAGTATGGATGTAGATGTAGATGTAGATATCAAACCTGTTGTTTTGTATTGCGGTGTTCACACTGGTATCCAGGCTACACCAGCACCATGCTGGCAACGCAAGAGCCAGCCCACACTGTGCCAGCAACATCCAAAATGTTTAATATTCACGGCATTAGCCAGTGGGCCATGCAAGCTGGTGGAGCTACACTTCACCTTCTGCAATAACATATCGAATGTCTCTCATCTGAAACTTCCTGGCAGATTAAAACTGTGTGCCCGACCGAGACTCGAACTCGGGCTGTGGCTAAGCCATGTCTCCACAGTATCCTTTCTTTCAGGAGTGCTAGTTCTGCAAGGTTCGCAGAAGAGCTTCTGTAAAGTTTGGAAGGTAGGAGACGGATACTGGCAGAAGTAAAGCTGTGAGTACCGGACGTGAGTCGTGCTTCGGTAGCTCAGTTGGTAGAGCACTTGCCCGCGAAAGGCAAAGGTCCCGAGTTCGAGTATCGGTCGGGCACACAGTTTTAATCTGCCAGGAAGTTTCATATCAGCACACACTCCGCTGCAGAGTGAAAATCTCATTCTGGAAACATCCCCCAGGCTGTGGCTAAGCCATGTCTCCGCAGTATCCTTTCTTTCAGGAGTGCTAGTTCTGCAAGGTTCGCAGAAGAGCTTCTGTAAAGTTTGGATGGTAGGAGACGGATACTGGCAGAAGTAAAGCTGTGAGTACCGGACGTGAGTCGTGCTTCGGTAGCTCAGTTGGTAGAGCACTTGCCCGCGAAAGGCAAAGGTCCCGAGTTCGAGTCTCGGTTGGGCACACAGTTTTAATCTGCCAGGAAGTTTCATATCAGCGCACACTCCGCTGCAGAGTGAAAATCTCATTCTGGTCTCTCATCTGTTTGTATAAGAAGAAGCACAGCCACTGTTTTGTCAACTTATTGGTCAAGAAAAAAATCTCATGTTTTATTTAATTTTATTTAAAGTACAAATTCCTTAACATTTCAGCGGCAGAGCAGTTACAAGTATTAGCTATATATCAAAATGCTCTCTCCTTTATGTGCTGTTATTTATTGTAAAGCTTACTGTGATCTCTTGAATTGATTATAATGTATTAGTATAGTCCATGTTACATGAACCACTGTGTGTAGTATTCTGGCATAAATCATCTCTGCCCTTACTATTTGCCTTTAAATATGTCTGCTTGTGTCTGTGTATGTGCAGATGGATATGTGTGTGTGTGTGTGTGTGTGTGTGTGTGTGTGTGTGTGTGCGAGTGTACACCTGTCCTTTTTTTCCCCCTAAGGGAAGTCTTTCCGCTCCCGGGATTGGAATGACTCCTTACCCTCTCCCTTAAAACCCACATCCTTTCATTTTTCCCTCTCCTTCCTTCCTTCCTGACGAAGCAACTGCCAGTTGCGAAAGCTCGTAATTCTGTGTGTGTGTTTGTGTGTTTTGTTCATGTGCCTGTCTGCCGGCGCTTTCCCGCTTGGTAAGTCTTGGAATCTTTGTTTTTAATATATTTTTCCCATGTGGAAGTTTCTTTCTATTTTATTTACATCATCATTAATTTGAACCCAACAATTACGTTTGTTATTGTCTCTGTTGCATTTTGAAATCTTCTCTATCGTCTTACTTTCTCTTTTCGTTTGTACAAGAAGTTTCACTCTGTATTCATCTTCCATTTTTCCGTAATCTACCATACATTTTATCCTGCCTAATTATACTCAATAATACGTAATTTACTTCCAAACCATAACCTAAAATTTTCAACGCTTTCAACATAACCGCTGTTATAAAATCCATTGTTGTAAACACGTGAATACTATTTCACAGCTTCAGTTCCTTTCACCCATTACACAACCATCTCAGATTTTTCCAACTTTCGTTTTATTTCCATTCCCGTTTTTCCCACATAACCGATCATTTTTTAGCAGCTTCCCACAGGTTTACACGTTATTATTTCTTCATCAAAGAATTGTTAGCCCCATTCTCATAACCTGCCAGTACATAACCAGTCCTTTGAATACATTTACACACATATTCTTTGAGATTTTATTCGAAAAATTTTTTCGAATTTTATTTTTTCGGAAATTATTTTTCCGAAACTTTTTTCGAATTTTTTTTTTTTTTTCGAGAAAATTTTTTTCGAAATTTTCTTGAATTTCCCCACCCTTTAACGTGATCTGGAGACAACATAACTACCCAACCTTTGCACCCATTGTTGTTCACCAACCTAAGTTCAGCACATGATCAACATAGCTCATCTCAAACCAACACTTTTTCGACTTTTTTCACACCTTTATCTCTCCCTATACAAATCTCTATTTACTTTCACTTTAACCTCATATTACCCTTTCCACCTACTAATACCATGTCAACCTCACAACATCCCTACAACGACCCCATTAAATTTTATTTACATTCCCTCCGCAAACATGCCTTCACCCTAGCCAGATTACGCTCCCATATTTTTTTTACTCAGGCTTGTCTGACATTTGGCATTACTCCCAAAGGCCTCACACTTAAAGTTCCTATCTCTGGCTGCAATCCTTCTTTCCATCAGTCCTTATACCAGTTCCAAATAGCACAATCCATAGCCCTCACCCGCCTAATCCTTCACCTATACATCGACTCGGCCAATGAACACACCCGTCAACTCCTATCCCAAATCAAAGTCCTCAATCTTTCCTCTCCCACATCCACACCGGCTGTACATAGCATCCTCCTACAGGCCAACCGCAAATTAGAACAACATGCCACCCTCCACCTCAAAAAACTATCCAATCTCCTGGTTTCCCACCTCCGGAAAGGCAACTCACTCACCCTCCACAACCTTTTCAACAAACCTCAACCTCCTCTCATTGCACACAGACCCAGTCTCTCCCATCTACTCAATCTCCCACTCCCAGCTCCACTCCCCCCAACACCTCAAAATTCTAGTCAACACAATCTGGAACCACAACACCCCAATTCAGTAGTTAACCTTTCCTCCAAACCCCTCTCCCAATCCGAAACCTCTGTCCTATCCAAAGGCCTCACCTTCAGCCCCACTCCCAGGTTCAACCAAACTGCTCTTGTCAAGGATTTACTGTCCTACACTCGTAGTCTCTGCTGGAAATATCACTTTGCCACGAAGAAAAACAATCCTGATCCCACTCCTAATGATCCAACTCCCCAAGACACTATCCAAATTGAACCCTGCCTGCAACAGTTCCGTCCTCCATCACAGCGGGACCCACCTCCTCTTCCTCAAAATCACCCTCTCCAAACCTTCCAGGAATTTCTCACTTCCAGCCTTGCCTCTCAATCATTCTTGAAAAACCTTAATCCTACTCCCAACATCACCACAGCCGAAGCCCAGGCTATCCATGATCTGAAAGCTGACCGATCCATCATCATTCTTCCGGCTGACAAGGGTTCCACGACCGTGGTACTTGATCGTCGGGAGTATGTGGCTGAGGGACTACGTCAGCTTTCAGACAACTCTACATACAAAGTTTGCCAAGGTAATCCCATACCTGATGTCCAGGCGGAGCTTCAAGGAATCCTCAGAACCTTAGGCCCCCTACAAAACCTTTCACCTGACTCCATCAAACTCCTCACCCCACCGACACCTCGCACTCCTACCTTCTACCTACTTCCTAAAATCCACAAACCCAAACATCCTGGCCGCCCCATTGTAGCTGGTTACCAAGCCCCCACAGAACGTATCTCTGCCTACGTAGATCAACACCTTCAACCCATTACATGCAGTCTCCCATCCTTCATCAAAGACACCAACCACTTTCTCGAACGCCTGGAATCCGTATCCAGTCTGTTACCCCCGGAAACCATCCTTGTAACCATTGATGCCACTTCCCTATACACGAATATCCCACACGTCCAGGGCCTCGCTGCAATGGAGCACTTCCTTTCATGCCGATCACCTGCCACCCTACCTAAAACCTCTTTCCTCGTCACCTTAGCCAGCTTCATCCTGACCCACAACTTCTTCACTTTTGAAGGCCAGACATACCAACAATTAAAGGGAACAGCCATGGGTACCAGGATGGCCCCCTCGTATGCCAACCTATTTATGTGTCGCTTAGAGGAAGCCTTCTGGGTTACCCAAGCCTGCCAACCCAAAGTTTGGTACAGATTTATTGATGACATCTTCATGATCTGGACTCACAGTGAAGAACAACTCCAGAATTTCCTCTCCAACCTCAACTCCTTTGGTTCCATCAGATTCACCTGGTCCTACTCCAAATCCCATGCCACTTTCCTAGACGTTGACCTCCATCTGTCCAATGGCCAGCTGCACACATCCGTCCACATCAAACCCACCAACAAGCAACAGTACCTCCATTATGACAGCTGCCACCCATTCCATATCAAACGGTCACTTCCCTACAGCCTAGGCCTTCGTGGGAAACGAATCTGCTCCAGTCCTGAATCCCTCGACCGTTACACCAACAACATGAAAACAGCTTTCGCATCCCGCAACTACCCTCCCAACCTGGTACAGAAGCAGATAACCAGAGCCACCTCCTCATCCCCTCAAACCCAGAACCTCTCACAGAAGAACCCCAAAAGTGTCCCACTTGTGACAGAATTCTTCCCGGGACTGGATCAGACCTTGACTGTGGCTCTCCAGCAGGGATACGACTTCCTAAAATCCTGCCCCGAAATGAGATCCATCCTTCATGAAATCCTCCCCACTCCACCAAGAGTGTCTTTCCGCCATCCACCTAACCTTCGTAACCTCTTGGTTCATCCCTATGAAATCCCCAAACCACCTTCCCTACCCTCTGGCTCCTACCCTTGCAACCACCCCCGGTGTAAAACCTGTCCTATGCACCCTCCCACCATCACCTACTCCAGTCCTGTAACCCGGAAGGTGTACACGATCAAAGGGAGAGCCACGTGTGAAAGCACCCACGTGATTTACCAACTGACCTGCCTGCACTGTGACGCTTTCTATGTGGGAATGACCAGCAACAAACTGTCCATTCGCATGAATGGACACAGGCAGACAGTGTTTGTTGGTAATGAGGATCACTCTGTGGCTAAACATGCCTTGATGCATGGCCAGCACATCTTGGCACAGTGTTACACTGTCCGAGTTATCTGGATACTTCTCACCAACACCAACCTATCCGAACTCCGGAGATGGGAACTCGCCCTTAAGTATATCCTCTCTTTTCGATACCCGCCAGGCCTCAACCTCCGCTAATTTCAAGTTGCCGCCGCTCATACCTCACCTGTCTTTCAACAACTTCTTTGCCTCTGTACTTCCGCCTCGACTGACATCTCTGCCCTTACTCTTTGCCTTTAAATATGTCTGCTTGTGTCTGTGTATGTGCGGATGGATATGTGTGTGTGTGCGAGTGTACACCTGTCCTTTTTTTCCCCTAAGGGAAGTCTTTCCGCTCCCGGGATTGGAATGACTCCTTACCCTCTCCCTTAAAACCCACATCCTTTCGTCTTTCCCTCTCCTTCCTCAAGAAGGAACCATCGGTTGCGAAAGCTAGTAATTCTGTGTGTGTGTTTGTGTGTTTTGTTCATGTGCCTGTCTGCCGGCGCTTTCCCGCTTGGTAAGTCTTGGAATCTATATTAGAGCAATTGAAGACAACAGACAGCAAAAGAAATAAACAAAACGATAAAATGGCCTGATGTGCTTTTTGTAAACCAAATAGAGTTTTCAAAGTTAAGTTTCTGGTGTACCTAAAAAAAAAGATTGTGATCAATGTTTTTTTGGTAGTGAAACATAAACTTCTAATGTAAAAACCATTTAAAAGTTGCTCAGTTAGCAGTGATGGGAATGGCAGTAATAAGAATCGCTGGGAGAGGATTGGAACAAAATACATTGGCAGACATAATTGTGACTGTATTGAAAATGAAATGGATGTTTGGTTGAAGGGGGAGAGGGTGTCCATTGTATGAGGTCAATGGATTGTACGCACATCAAAAAAAGGTTTGGATCACCCCAGTTTCCAGAACTCCCAAAGATAGACATTGACTGTGGATATTGTGTCACAGACACAGTCCCTTTGACTGTCAGAGATGTCACTAAACCCGCCCAAAGATGTAAACAACCATGCATGAGCAGTGCCTATTAGGCAGAGGGAGTCCAACAGCTGGCCAGTTCCAGTCATTCCACCAGGAAGGAGGTACACAGTTCATGTTGTCTGTAGTTCAACCATGCCTAGACAGTCAATACTACGGTTTAATTGTGTCCGCATTGTTGCTTTGTGCCAGGAAGGGTTCTCAACGAGGGAAGTATCCAGGAATTTCGGAGTGAACCAAAGCTATGTTGTTCAGACATGGAGGAGATTCAGAGACATGAACTGTTGATGAAATGTCTTGCCCAGGCCACCCAAGGGCTATTACTGCATTGTATGACTGCTGCCTACTGATTATAGCTCAGAGGAAGCCTGACATCAATGCCACCATGATGAATAATGCTTTTTGTGCAACTACAGGACATCATGTTATGACTCAAACTGTGCACATTAGCCTGCATGATGCACAACTTCGCTCCAAACTTCCATGGTGAGGTCCCTCTTTGCAACCACAACACCATGCAGTGTGGTACAGATGGACCCACCAACATGCCGAATGGACCACTCAGGATTGGCACCACATTCTCTCTACTGATGAGTGTCACATATGCCTTCAGCCAGACATATGTGGGAGATGTAGTTGGAGACAACTTGGTCAGGCTGAATGCCTTAGACATACTGTCCAGCAAGTTAGCAAGGTGGAGGTTCCCTGCTGTTTTGTGGTAGCATTATGTGGGGCTGACGTATGCCATTGGTGATCATGGAAGGGGCCGTAATGGCTGTGAGATATGTGAATGCCATCCCCCAACTGATAGTACAACCATATCGGCAGCATATTGGCAAGGCATTCGTCTTCATGGATGACAATTCGCACCCCCATCATCCACATCTTGTGAATGACTTCCTTCAGGATAACGACATCGCTCAACTAGAGTGGCCAGCATGTTCTCCAGACATGAACCATATCGAACATGCCTGGGATAGATTAAAAAGGGCGGTTTATGGACAACGTGACTCACCAACCACTCTGAGGTATGTATGCTGAATCGCCATTGAGAAGTGGGGCAATGTGGACCAACAGAGCCTTGATGAGCTTGTGGATAGTATGCCACGACGAATACAGGCATGCATCATTGCAAGAGGACGTGCTACTGGGTACTAGAGGTACTGGTGTGTACAGCAGTCTGGACCACCACCTCTGGAGGTTTCACTGTATGGTGGTACAACATGCAATGTATGGTTTTCATGAGCAATAAAAAGGGCAGAAATGATGTTTATGTTAATCTCTATTCCAATTTTCTGTACAGGTTCCAGAACTCTCAGAAACGAAGTGATGCAAAACTTTTTTTGATGTGTGTATATGGACTAAGAAAGTTCTTTACTGTATTCCAAGATACCAAGACTTGAACTAATGAAAGGTGGGTAGGTTACATGCAGGAGCTATGTGCATACATGTAGCTAAGACTGCAATGTATGGAAAAGTCTAGAAGAGGCCTTTGTTGCAATATATGAAAATGTTAGAAATGGAAGCAAAAAGTACTGGTTTCCAAACAAAAACAATTGTACTGTAGGAAACAGTAAAAAAGTATTCTGTTTGCATATATTTTACTACGTTTACAAGAATTCTTAAGAATTAAAGCTTAAAAATTAATTTTCCATTGTGACAATTTTTTGTTTGTTTGTTAATTATGTGTATGATAAGATAGTTGCTTATGTTGCACCTCTGATTCATGTGACATTCAAAATATAAGAATTTCTTCAAATTTTTGTTAATGTATTTTGTGCATTACATGCCTCTTTTAATCCCAGAATGGAGTTACGTTTCCTTCCCCACTCCCCAATACCTAAACACCTATACACCTCCTTTTAGTTCTATGCATTCTTCTTTTGGATTTGCCAGTTCATGTCTTAACTGATAAGAGCTCCTGTCTCACCTTTTATAAAGCTTTATATCGATTATCATTGGGGAGCAGTGTTTTTATTTATACTTATTTAATTTCACCTGCGTAGATCTAGGCTACAACCGTGATTTACAAACAAGAGCAGCTTTTATGGAAGTTCTAACTAAAATTCTTCAGCAAGGAACAGAGTTTGACACTTTGGCAGAAACAGTTTTGGCAGACCGATTTGAACAGTTGGTGCAGTTGGTTACTATGATTAGCGACAAAGGTGAACTTCCAATTGCTATGGCTCTTGCCAATGTTGTCACCACATCACAGATGGCAAGTATAATTCAGTTTATGTATTTTAACAGTTGTTAGTATTGCATTTTACGCAGAAGATGTACTGTAACTTCAAGTCTCTGTTCAAAGGAAGTTTTAGTGCTTTCATCATACCTGATTATGATTTTTAATTGGATTTAGCTATAAGCATTTATTTTATTGAATTCACATGTTCAGCTAGAAGAAAACTTATGTCTTATTGTGTATACTGGTTTTCATTTGAAAGATAATATTTTTAAAGATGTGAAGCAGAATGAGAAAACAGTTGGGTAAGTGTGTGAAGCAACTCATGAAGTTCATGGTTTAGCAGGAAAATTGAAGATTATATCCAGAGCTGTTGCAGCAAAGGAAAAATCAATCCAAATCCTGGCTAGGACAAAGTACAGATTTCTTTACTTCATGTTTATCTTGAGCTAAAGTTTGGCATGGCTTTAGCTTCCTTCAGCATCTATGTATTATAAATACTCTTTCATAAAATTATGAATAGGACAACAACGCGAGCCCAAGTACCTCAGTCAGGAAGAACACTACCAACTATAGGTTTCTATTTACATTTATTGTTTACAACCCACTCAATAGTGTACGATTGATAGTGCATAGTGAACTACCATCATATATCCCCTCCAACACTACTTCTTCATCCTCATAAGGTGCCTGCTAAGAATGGTTTCCAGTGGATCCCATTTCACATCCCAGTGTAGCGCACAGTTTTATTTTACTGAAACGTTTATCAAGCATAAATGTTTGTTGGATAATGGAAATACAGTATACTTTCAATTATTTGGGGTAAGGTGGGGGAGAAGATGCACACATAATCAAAATACGTGAATAAGCAAAACATTTTCAAACATGTATTCACGACTATGTCTACTGTGCAGGTAGTAGCAGCAGCATTGGTGGCCAACAACTGCATACATGACTTGGCGCAGTCATCTTCCACTGCTAGTCCGGCTTAAAATCCGCCTGTGCCCCTAGTGGCCACAACGACAGTCCCCATGTGTGCAATGTGTGCGCTCTCTCTGTCTGTCTCTCTCTCTCTCTCTCTCTCTCTCTCTCTCTCTCTCTCTCTCTCTCTCTCCCCCTCCCTTTATGATGCATGTGTAATTTGCAGAGCAGATAATCCACACACAAATAACCGGAAATACACTGTACTCTGATTCAAGTATCAGATTCAAGGGAAATGAGTTTCTCTCTCCGTTTGTCTGTCTGTCTGTCTCTCTTTCTCTTTATGATGCATGTATAATGTGCAACCAGATAATCCACACATGAATAATAGGGAATACACTGTACTTTGATCCAAGTCTTAATCAACATGCCAGGGAAATGAGTTGATTAAAGTTGAAATAGAATGCGTCTAAATTAATTTTCAAGTTAGATATCGTAAGTGATGTTTCTCTGTGACCAAGATTGTTAATTCTCTGTGTTACTTTGCCAGGAAACAAAAGCTTTGAATTCTGAAGAGCTAAGTGATGAGGTGGTCGGAATATCTTGATCACCAGACTAAGTTTTAATGTCCTAGATTAAATCCTAAACCACTCCACAATTTCACATTGAGTGAAGGCATTCCTCACTGTTCATGGTAATCTGCCCATTGGATGTGGATGTGAAGCTCGGTGGCCATTTGGGTGCCAAACCAGTGCAATGAACTATGTCTCAGGACTTGGTTTTTTCCTCTCCCTTTCTTGCATTCCATACTCATTCATAACAACTTAAAACTTGATTAATCTGTTCATTCTATCTCCCATTCCTCAGTCCATGTGTCCTATGGGACATACTGTGATCCATGCATCTAACAGGACAAGCTCTCAATGCTCTGCTTCACCCAAAACCAGCCCTCAACTCAGAATAATGTACTTTCTCTGTCCCTGTTCTATTTTATGTATCAATTCACTTTTTAATACTTCCATTATATAACAATAATTATTTGGTAAAATTGAAATTCAACCCACCTCTCCTACTGCAATTAGGAAAATAATAATTTCGCTCAAAAGTAACCACTCACATGGAATTGATGGCATTTCTAACAGAGTACTGAAGGCTTGTTCCCAACAGATAAGCAGGATTCTCAGCCACATATGTAGTAGCTCACTGAAACAGGGCATTTTTCCAGATGCACTGAAATACTCTATTGTTAAAGCATTGCATAAAAAAGGGGATAGGTCTGATGCTAACAACTACCACTCAATCTCGCGTCTGACAGCTTTATTCAAAATTCTTGAAAAAGTAATGTACTCAAGAGTAGCAACACATATTTGTAACAATGAAATACTAACAAAATGTCAGTTTGATTTCTAGAAAGGCTTTTCAACACAAAATTCTATTTATGCGTTCACTGATCAAATAGTAAACACAATGAATAACCGAACATTACCAATTGGGATATTTTGTGATCATGAAATTGTTCTAGATAAGCTTAAGTATTGTGGCATGAGTGGGACAGTGCACAAATAGTTTAATTCTTATTTAACTGGAAGAATGCATAAGTTTGAAATTAACTGTACAAATAGTCCGCAAAAATCAGCAGAGTCCTCTAACTGGGGAAGAATCTAAAGGGTGGTCCCCACAGGGTTCAGTCTTGGGTCCCTTATTGTTCTTAATATATATAATGTGAAACTACTTGTACAAACAAAAAGAGAAAGCTTTGTGTGTTTTATTCATTGTGCCTATCTACCGGCGCTTTCCCGCTTGTTTTTATATATATTAATGACTTGCCACTCTGTATTCACGAAGATGCAAAGCTAGTTATTTTTGCTTATGATACAAGTATAGTAATCACACCCAACAAACAATAATCAGATAAGAAAATTGTAAATAATGCCTTTCAGAAAATTATTAAGTGGTTCTCTGCAAATGGACTCTCGCTAACTTTTGAGAAAAGACAGTATATACAATTCTGTACAGTAAATGGTATAACATAACTGATAAATATAGACTATGAACAAAAGTCCGTTGCTGAGTTAGAATATTCAAAATTTCTTGGTGTGTGCATTGGTGAGAAATTGAATTGCAAGAAACACATAGATGATCTGCTGAAATGGTTAGCTTCAGGTACTTATGCTATTAGGGTTATTGCAAATTTTGGTGGGAAACATATCAGTAAATTAGGCTACTATGCCTATTTTCATTCACTGCTTTCATATGGCATCATATTTTGGGGTAATTCCTCATTAAGAGAAAAAGTATTCATTGCAAAAAAATTTGGAGCCCACCCAAGCCCACCTAGCAGACATTTATTTAAGGACCTCAGGATGTTCAGAGTAACTTTGCAATACATATATTCACTTATGAAATTTGTTATTAATAACCCATCGGAGTTCAAAAATAACAGCTAAGTGCATAGCTACAACACTAGAAGATTCTGGGTTAAAGATGACTTTGGCACAGAAAGGGATGAATTATGCTGCCACAAAAATCTTTGGTCATATGCCAAATAGCATTAAAAGTCCGACAGGTAGTCAACCAACATTTAAAAACAAATTAGAAGCATTTCTGAATGACATCTCCTTCTACACAAAATATTTTGCTTAAAGAAAACTTATGTTAAAGTGACACATTCCACATCATTACAAAATGTCGTATTCATGATCTATGGAACAAGTATGTGTATATGTATGTATGTATGTGTGACTGTCTTTACTCAGTGGAGCGTCTTCACTTCTTTACTACAAATGGTTGTTTTTGTTTGTGTCTCACTTTCATTCTGTTTGTATGGTGACTGATTTCAACAGTAAGTTTTTTTGCATCCTTCACATACAAAGAGTTTCTGCTTCTATTATTAAGAAATGGTTTTGTGATAGATGCCTTTTGTTTTATCTCATTTAATGAATATTGTGCGTCTCTCCCACTTTTTTATGTTCTTAGTTATCTTAAATCCAAATTTCTGCTTTAAATTGTTTATTCATTTCTTTAAATATAAGATAATAATCTCTAGATAAACACATTTCATGTGAATTAAAAACAATTCCTTCATAAATATTATTTTTATGAACAAAGATAGAAATAAAAAGAATTACATGTGTGAATGCTGCAGATGCATACACTGGGCAGAATAGCTGTGTTGTTTTTACACACCAATATGTCATTTTTCTGTTTCCACAGAATTCGTTACATTCATTAATATTGCAATTTTTCATGCTTTATGGTTATTTGCAGACATTCTTGAGTTGTCAGGTTTAGTCTTGGATACTGTAGTCTTCCTTGCATGATATTTCAGTGACATGACGCATTGCCTTCATCAGGTGCTGCCCGTGACTAGTCGTTGTATGGAGTGTGTCCATAATTTGTACTCTCTGTCTTCATGCTCTCTCTGTGGTTTATTCCCACAGGCACTTTCCTCAAGTGTCCATACTGTCTAATGCTCTGCCTGTGGTCTACTCCTGCAGTCTTCACACACTGTCTGTGGTCCTCTGCTGCAAGTGTTGCCCTCAGGTGTCTGCATAATGTAATGTTCTGAATATAATTTATGCCTGCAGGTACAAACCTTGAATATTCTGTTTTTGGTCCAAACTAACAGGTCACTTTCTGTTTGTAGTTTGTTGTCATTTGGGTTATCCAAGGACAATTTGTTTCCAGGCCAATCTACCTGGCAGGATGATTGAGGCTTCTGTGCTGATGAGATTTGCATTTGTTGTGTTTTTAAAAGATACAGTGCACGACACCAAGCTTTACTCAGCTAATAGCCTGTGTCCCAATTGATTAGGTTTTCTATTAGTCAAATGTCAGTTGACTCCCTCACAGTGCTGTCCCAATTTCTGGCCATTTGGGTCAGCATTCACGTATCTTCATAGCTCCTGGAATGATCAAGTTCCAAGCAGTGTTCGATGGCTGACTTGGTTACTTGTTGCAAATGTGTGTGGCAGTGTTGATTGTGGCATCTGGTGTCAACAGTTCTTGTAGTTTGTCCAATATATGACACGCCACATTGGCACTTATACTATACATTCTTGGCTTTCATAAACCAAGGTCATCTGTATCATTCCACAGTAGTGCTGTGATCATGGCTGGAGGATGGAACACATACATGAGTTGTATTTTCTCAGTTCCCTACTGTTTTTGGCAGAGATAGATCCTGCATCAGGAAAATAAACCACAGCCTCATGTTTATCTTGTTCTGCTCCCTCGTCACGTGGTCAAGTGTCTGGGTGAGTGGCCTCCTCAGTCTGCTTGGCACTGTGTCCATTTATGTAGAGCATTGTTTGTGGATGTTTCTTCTCTGACAGTCAAGGTGTCTCCATCTGATAATGAGTGTGCCCTTTGGACCAGGATGTTCAGAATCCATTCTTTTGTGTTGGGTGATGACAGCTCTTGCCTCTAGATACAAGTCAGTGTGTTTTGGTTTGTGATATACACCATGGCCAACAAACCATATGCTTACTGTTTGAGTAGCACATCTAAGAATGATAGCTGACCGGTTCCATGATAGATGTTACTTTCAGGTGACTTGCGTCTAGGTATTTTAAAATCTCATTGAGACCGTTCCTGCCAAGGGACCCAATCAGAAACTTGTGTTCCTCATACCTGAAGAAACATGTGGTTTTACCGGCCGCTGTGGCTGAGTGGTTCTAGGAGCTTCAGTCTGGAACCGCACTGCTGCTATGGTCGCAGGTTCGAATCTTGCCTCGGGCATGGATGTGTGTGATGTTCGTAGGTTAGTGAGGTTTAAGTGTTTGTAAGTCTTGGGGACTGATGACCTCAGCTGTTGAGTACCATAGTGCTCAGAGCAATTTGAACCATGTGGTTTTGTTCCTTGATGTTTTCTATACTTCTGCCTTGAATTTCTCAATGAATGAATTGGCAGCTGCTGAAGAGAGGGCACTGACCAGTCAGTTCGGAAAACTTGCCGTTGTGTAAAAAGTATGTAGAGGTTAGTACATGCCTGAAAAGGACCATCAGAGCATCCTCAAACTTCTGTGCAACCAGTTCCAAAGAGTCTTTCAGTGGATTATTGGTAAACAGAAACACTACATCAAAACTGACCTCAACTTTGATATGTAGACCTGTAAGACATTCTATGAAGTCCACTGAGTAACAGACATGGTGAATGCATTTCCCAGTTTTATATACTATGTGACACCGCTAGACACAGGCGAACAATGCAATCAGGATACAGCTGCAGACTCATTCTATTGCATAGCACTGTCAGAAGCACATTAGCACATTTAGCATAAACAAAACAAATATCACCACTTAATTTATTTCATAATGAGTATCAGAACAAAAGGAATGCTATTTATTTATTATAAGTTTATAGCAAGGTTCCTCACACACACTCCCAATATGTTTGGTGACCATTTTCTACTGAAACCCTATGTGCACGCTTCTACTGCAAATACAAAAGACCAAGTAGATTCCTGTTGCCCACGTAGCTCATATGGAGAAGATCATAATAATCAAAAACTTATGAAAGCATAGTCTCAAATCAATGTTTCTATTCTTTCATCTTTATTTATGGTATTCTTAATTCTTGTCTCAATTTAGCACATACAAAGAAGTAAAAATTTGTGTAATACTGATGATGTTTTCAAAAGTGGAACAGTCATGTTTTGATGTGCTCTCACTGAACATGAATAATAAAATAAAAAATATGTACAGCTTGGTTACGTAGACAGCTTTCAGGATTTAAGAAAGCATACAACTGAAACTTTTGCTTTGGGGTACTTATACTTCATGTAAACTGCAGATTTTCTTTCTAAGTGATTGAGGTGGTTGGTGGCAGTGTAGACCACCATGGGGATCAGAGATCCAGTTCTACATAGCATTCAGTTTAATACTAGGGAACTATTCTCTTCTGTACTGGTGGCAATGTAAACCACCATGGGGATCAGAGATCCAGTTCTACATAGCATTCAATTTAATACTAGGGAACTATTCTCTTCTGTACTGTCACTGTGGAAATTCTAAATATAAATCATCAATAAGCTTAGATCGATAAAAACATAATAACAGTTTCAACTGATGTTTCTTTTGGGGAGTACAGAAGCATTTCATTTGTATCCTATATTTGAAGACATAATGCCTGAGGACACCAAGGCCACTTTTAATATAATGAAGAAAGACAAGTTTAGTTATCTGGATTACCAGTTTGGCTCTTGCCAGAGGTTTGTGTTGACATAACGAAGGCCTGTGAGATGAGTTTGTCCAGCGATTGTCAGTCTACTGCAGAGTGTAGATCGTTGAATGTCTTAGCAACAGCACAATCACCCTAAAATCATGTTTAGAAAGATAGAGCAATGTTCTTGGCTCAAAACTGAACCGCGGAACACGCAAGGACTGCGTGAAGCATGTGGTGATGCAGTATTGCCATGCAACACAGTTGCATGATGGTTTAGAGCATTCAGATTAGGCAAAGATGCTGTGAATGATCACCCCCGCACAGGACGACCCCACATGGAGGACAATACTGTTCAACTCCGTGCTTCCTTCTTGGACATTGATCACTGCTGGACTGTCGTGAGTTGGCAGCAGAAGTTGGAATATGCCACAAAACTGTGCTCCACATTCTGCATGACATTGTGGAATACACCCAGCTTGCAGCATGTTGAATACCCCATGAAATGTCTGAGGCACTGCCATTCCATTGCACAGGATTTGTTGTGCCAATACCAAAGGGAAGGTAACGACTTTCTTCTTTGCATCATCACTATCGACGAAACTTGAAATGCCAGTCCAATGAATGGAGGCATCCCGGTTCTCCTTGTATACAGGAAGTGCGTGCTACCTCAGTTGCTGTGAAGATGATGTTCATTGATGGGGGTAATACTGCATCATGCTGTATCACCAAGGGTGACAGTAGACACTGCTTACTCCTGCACATTCCTGGAACACCACCTTCATCCAGCTCTCAGGTGAAAACAATGACATATAATGGAACAGCACCTCATTATTCTATACGGCAGTACATGATGTAACACTGCTGCTGCTGTCCAAGGACCTCTAGTGCTGCTGCCAATGGGAGAGTCTGGAGCATCCACCATATTCACCTGACATGGGTCTCTGTGATTACGGTCTCTTTGCCAAAGTGAAAGAACCACTGAGAGGGATCCAGTACAATGTCAAAGATGACATTATCCATACCATAGGGTGGTCAGTACTGGACATCAACAGAAACATATGTGCATGTGGTATGTGATGACGCCTTCGGATTTTTGGCCAAATGCCATAAATAATGGGGCCAATTACGTTGAAAGTGTGTAACTCTAAGTACCTCTGTCAATAGAGACATTTCAGAGAAAAATAATAATTCTAATTACTTTTTAGAAGCTTCCACATGGGAAAAATATATTAAAAACAAAGATTCCAAGACTTACCAAGCGGGAAAGCGCCGGCAGACAGGCACATGAACAAAACACACAAACACACACACAGAATTACTAGCTTTCGCAACCGATGGTTGCTTCTTCAGGAAGGAGAGGGAAAGACGAAAGGATGTGGGTTTTAAGGGAGAGGGTAAGGAGTCATTCCAATCCCGGGAGCGGAAAGACTTCCCTTGGGGGAAAAAAAAGGACAGGTGTGCACTCGTGCACACACACACACACACACACACACACACACACACACACACACACACACACATATCCATCCTCACATACACAGACACAAGCAGACATCGGATGGATATGTGTGTGTGTGTGTGTGTGTGTGTGTGTGTGTGTGTGTGTGTGTGTGTGCGCGCGCGCGACTGTACACCTGTCTTTTTTTTTCCCCCAAGGGAAGTCTTTCCGCTCCCGGGATTGGAATGACTCCTTACCCTCTCCCTTAAAACCCACATCCTTTCGTCTTTCCCTCTCCTTCCTGAAGAAGCAACCATCGGTTGAGAAAGCTAGTAATTCTGTGTGTGTGTTTGTGTGTTTTGTTCATTGTGCCTGTCTGCCGGCGCTTTCCCGCTTGGTAAGTCTTGGAATATATATATATATATATATATATATATATATATATATATATATATATATAAAACAGAAAGAAACTTCCACATGAGAAAAATATATTAAAAACAAAGATTCCAAGACTTACCAAGCGGGAAAGCGCCGGCAGACAGGCACATGAACAAAACACACAAACACACACACAGAATTACGAGCTTTCGCAACTGGCAGTTGCTTCGTCAGGAAAGAGGGAAGGAGAGGGAAAAATGAAAGGATGTGGGTTTTAAGCGAGAGGGTAAGGAGTCATTCCAATCCCGGGAGCGGAAAGACTTCCCTTAGGGGAAAAAAAGGACAGGTGTACACTCGCACACACACACACACACATATCCATCCGCACATACACAGACACAAGCAGACATATTTAAAGGCAAAGAGTAAGGGCAGAGATGTCAGTCGAGGTGGAAGTACAGAGGCAAAGAAGTTGTTGAAAGTCAGGTGAGGTATGAGCGGCGGCAACTTGAAATTAGCGGAGGTTGAGGCCTGGCGGATATCGAGAAGAGAGGATATACTGAAGGGCGAGTTCCCATCTCCGGAGATCGGATAGGTTGGTGTTGGTGGGAAGTATCCAGATAACTCGGACGGTGTAACACTGTGCCAAGATGTGCTGGCCGTGCATCAAGGCATGTTTAGCCACAGGGTGATCCTCATTACCAACAAACACTGTCTGCCTGTGTCCATTCATGCGAATGGACAGTTTGTTGCTGGTCATTCCCACATAGAAAGCATCACAGTGCAGGCAGGTCAGTTGGTAAATCACGTGGGTGCTTTCACATGTGGCTTTCCCTTTGATCGTGTACACCTTCCGGGTTACAGGACTGGAGTAGGTGGTGGTGGAAGGGTGCATAGGACAGGTTTTACACCGGGGGCGGTTGCAAGGGTAGGAGCCAGAGGGTAGGGGAGGTGGTTTGGGGATTTCATAGGGATGAACCAAGAGGTTACGAAGGTTAGGTGGACGGCGGAAAGACACTCTTGGTGGAGTGGGGAGGATTTCATGAAGGATGGATCTCATTTCGGGGCAGGATTTTAGGAAGTCGTATCCCTGCTGGAGAGCCACATTCAAGGTCTGATCCAGTCCCGGGAAGTATTCTGTTACAAGTTGGGCACTTTTGGGGTTCTTCTGTGAGAGGTTCTGGGTTTGAGGTGATGAGGCAGTGGCTCTGGTTATCTGCTTCTGTACCAGGTTGGGAGGGTAGTTGCGGGATGCAAAAGCTGTTTTCAGGTTGTTGGTGTAATGGTCGAGGGATTCAGGACTGGAGCAGATTCGTTTGCCACGAAGGCCTAGGCTGTAGGGAAGGGACCGTTTGATATGGAATGGGTGGCAGCTGTCATAATGGAGGTACTGTTGCTTGTTGGTGGGTTTGATGTGGACGGATGTGTGAAGCTGGCCATTGGACAGATGGAGGTCAACGTCTAGGAAAGTGGCATGGGATTTGGAGTAGGACCAGGTGAATCTGATGGAACCAAAGGAGTTGAGGTTGGAGAGGAAATTCTGGAGTTGTTCTTCACTGTGAGTCCAGATCATGAAGATGTCATCAATAAATCTGTACCAAACTTTGGGTTGGCAGGCTTGGGTAACCAAGAAGGCTTCCTCTAAGCGACCCATAAATAGGTTGGCATACGAGGGGGCCATCCTGGTACCCATGGCTGTTCCCTTTAATTGTTGGTATGTCTGGCCTTCAAAAGTGAAGAAATTGTGGGTCAGGATGAAGCTGGCTAAGGTGATGAGGAAAGAGTTTTTAGGTAGGGTGGCAGGTGATCGGCGTGAAAGGGTGAAAGGAAGTGCTCCATTGCAGCGAGGCCCTGGGCGTGCGGGATATTTGTGTTCCGGGAAGTGGCATCAATGGTTACAAGGATGGTTTCCGGGGGTAACAGACTGGGTACGGATTCCAGGCGTTCGAGAAAGTGGTTGGTGTCTTTGATGAAGGATGGGAGACTGCATGTAATGGGTTGAAGGTGTTGATCTACGTAGGCAGAGATACGTTCTGTGGGGGCTTGGTAACCAGCTACAATGGGGCGGCCAGGATGTTTGGGTTTGTGAATTTTAGGAAGTAGGTAGAAGGTAGGAGTGCGAGGTGTCGGTGGGGTGAGGAGTTTGATGGAGTCAGGTGAAAGGTTTTGTAGGGGGCCTAAGGTTCTGAGGATTCCTTGAAGCTCCGCCTGGACATCAGGAATGGGATTACCTCGGCAAACTTTGTATGTAGAGTTGTCTTAAAGCTGACGCAGTCCCTCAGCCACATACTCCCGACGATCAAGTACCACGGTCGTGGAACCCTTGTCAGCCGGAAGAATGATGATGGATCGGTCAGCTTTCAGATCACAGATAGCCTGGGATTCGGCTGTGGTGATGTTGGGAGTAGGATTAAGGTTTTTCAAGAAAGATTGAGAGGCAAGGCTGGAAGTGAGAAATTCCGGGATTGGTATGTGCGGATGGTATGTGCGGATGGATATGTGTGTGTGTGTGCGCGCGAGTGTACACCTGTCCTTTTTTTCCCCTAAGGGAAGTCTTTCCGCTCCCGGGATTGGAATGTCTCCTTACCCTCTCCCTTAAAACCCACATCCTTTCGTCTTTCCCTCTCCTTCCTGAAGAAGCAACCATCGGTTGCGAAAGCTAGCAATTCTGTGTGTGTCTTGTTCATGTGCCTGTCTGCCGGCGGTTTCCCATATATATATATATACTTCCAATCCCGGGAGCAGAAAGACTTACCTTAGGGGGAAAAAAGGACAGGTGTACACTCGCACACACACACATATTTGGGATATTTATTTATTGTGCCTATCTACCGGTGCTTTCCCGCTTGGTAAGTCTTGGAATCTTTGTTTTTAATATATTTTTCCCATGTGGAAGTTTCTTTCTATTTTATTTACATCATCATTAATTTGAACCCAACAATTACGTTTGTTATTGTCTCTGTTGCATTTCGAAATCTTCTCTATCATCTTACTTTCTCTTTTTGTTTGTACAAGTAGTTTCACTTTGTATTCATCTTCCTTTTTTCCGTAATCTACCATACATTTTATCTACATCTACATCTACATCCATACTCCGCAAGCCACCTAGCCACCTGACGGTGAGTGGCGGAGGGTACCCTGAGTACCTCTATCGGTTCTCCCTTCTATTCCAGTCTCATATTGTACGTGGAAAGAAGGATTGTCAGTATGCTTCTGTGTGGGCTCTAATCTCTCTGATTTTATCCTCATGGTCTATTCACGAGATATACGTAGGAGGGAGCAATATACTGCTTGACTCTTCGGTGAAGGTATGTTCTCGAAACTTCAACAAAAGCCCGTACCGGGCTACTGGGCGTCTCTCCTGCAGAGTCTTCCACTGGAGTTTATCTATCATCTCTGTAACGCTTTCGCGATTACTAAATGATCCTGTAACGAAGCGCGCTGCTCTCCGTTGGATCTTCTCTATCTCTTCTCTCAGCCCTATCTGGTGCGGATCCCACACTGCTGAGCAGTATTCAAGCAGTGGGCGAACAAGCGTACTGTAACCTACTTCCTTTGTTGTCGGATTGCATTTTCTTAGGATTCTTCCAATGAATCTCAGTCTGGCATCTGCTTTACCGACGATCAACTTTATATGATCATTCCATTTTAAATCACTCCTAATGCGTACTCCCAGATAATTTATGGAATTAACTGCTTCCAGTTGCTGACCTGCTATTTTGTAGCTAAATGATAAGGGACTTATCTTTCTATGTATTCGCATCACATTACACTTGTCTACATTGAGATTCAATTGCCATTCCGTGCACCATGCGTCAATTCGCTGCAGATACTCCTGCATTTCAGTACAATTTTCCATTGTTGCAACCTCTCGATACACCACAGCATCATCTGCAAAAAGCCTCAGTGAACTTCCGATGTCATCCACCAGGTCATTTATGTATATTGTGAATAGCAACGGTCCTATGACACTCCCCTGCGGCACACCTGAAATCACTCTTACTTCGGAAGACTTCTCTCCATTGAGAATGACATGTCTGCTTGTGTCTGTGTATGTATGGATGGATATGAATGTGTGTGTGCAAGTATATACCTATCCCTTTTTCCCCCTAAGGTAAGTCTTTCCGCTCCCGGGATTGGAATGACTCCTTACCCCCTCCCTTAAACCCCACATCCTTTCATCTTTCCTTTTCCTTCCCTCTTTCCTGACGAAGCAGCCGCCGGTTGCGAAAGCTTGAAATTCTGTGTGTGTGTTTGTGTGTTTTATTCATTGTGCCTATCTACAGGCGCTTTCCCGCTTGGTAAGTCTTGGAATCTTTGTTTTTAATATATTTTTCCCATGTGGAAGTTTCTTTATTTATATATATATATATTGGGGGGTGGGAGTAAGGAAGATATTGTACCCTATGTGCACCAAAATATCACAAAAAATGCTGTGCAGCACAAGAGCTGTAATCTTGGTGACTGCTTCACTACATGGGACAAGTTGGACTCATCTTCCAGCATTAGTACCACAGAACTGTGTAAATGGAGGCACGCTCTACAGAATGTGGTTGGTTCTTACAGTCAACCTGATTTTAACTTATGCTAATATTACCTATTTTAACATATCGTCTATGTTGCAAACGATTTTTGGTGTGGTGTTTTGCAAAATTTTCTTTTTTGCTGCTTTTTTTTCTTGGGTAAAGTCTTATCTTTGCTTTATTTGCTCTTTTTTACCCCCAATCACCATCAGTGTCTGATGCAAATTTCTCTTTCCCTCCTCTTATGCTTTTATTTCCTACACACTGGCATCCCTCTCTAATACACATTATTTTCAAACTTGTCTCTTATTGTTAATGTTATTGTGATAGTCTTTTAGTACTGTTGTGCTGTTTCTTGTTTGATACAGTTGTGAATCTGTCCCTAATCCTGATGAACATCTGTTTTCCTTGCCCCTCCCCCTCTTTCCTGTTCTGTCTTTTGCCAGACGAAAAAGCACCAGATTTGAAAAAATAAAGTAATTCCATTTGATTTAGTTTACAATTGTCAATTTTATGTACCAACATAAAATATGTAGCAGATATTGTGTAATGCAGTCTCCTTTGCTTTTGAATTTTCGCAACGTATTATTCATCAGCATCACAAGTCTCTTCACATTGTGTATGCACTTCACAGCTGACAATCAGCTGGTAGTAAACATGATCATTTACGATTGGTGCAGATAGTCATGTTTATGTTCATACATAATACTTGTACATTTGACATGCTAATGTGTAGTGATCTTCATTGTAGAGGAAGGAGCATATGCAGTTTGAAGAGACTTGTAGCACTGATGAATAATATGTTATAAAAATTCAAAAGCATAATATCTGATAATGACAGCATAGCTGTGTCGAAACCAGTCATCCAATAAAATGCTTTCTTAATGATCTTGGCTTGTGAAGTTTTCTTCAGTTACTGTACATTGCCCCCAGACTGACCATGTAAGGAAAATATAAAAAATTTATATTTATAAAGATGTAATTTTGTTATATGAATCATTTTATGGCATATTTCAGGATGAACTGGCTAGAGTATTTGTTACATTATTTGATGCAAAGCACTTACTGTCACCATTGCTATGGAATATGTTCTACAGAGAAGTTGAAGTGTCTGATTGTATGCAGACTCTTTTTCGTGGGAATTCTCTTGGCAGCAAAATCATGGCATTTTGTTTCAAAATATATGGAGCTAATTATCTACAGACACTTTTGGAGCCTTTGATAAGGCCATTATTGGAAGATACAAGTCAAAGTTTTGAAGTAGATCCTGCAAGGTAAGTTGCTTTCTTGTCTCCATTGTCTTAAATCTTTGTACTGTCCAAAAGCAGCTGTAGTTTTGTAATGGACACAACAGTAGTTGACATGTGTGAATAAAACAGAATTAGTCTGTTAATTTAGAGTTAAAACTGACTACAGTTAGTTACTTTTAACTTCACCTATAACATGATCCCAAGTTGTGAAATAATATTTTGCATCTTTCTGTGTATATTTGATATGTGGAATATACTGAGAAGGCAACGGCCTGTTAAGATTTCTTCTCTCGTCACAGTGCTAGTTAACTGAATGACGGAAATCATATCCATCATTCAGTGAGCATGCCAAAAGGGTACATGATTTTCAAAATATTGCCCAAAGGACGGTTGTGTAGTTTGAGAGCTGCAGTTCATACCTCCAGATCGGGAGCCAACTGGATGAATAAGTGCTTATGGCTGCTCTGTTTGAACAAGTAAAATTGCATCGGTGACATATTACTTGTAAATCAGTCGCCCAGGATGCGATACGACTAACCATGTTCCTCGTGGTATTGATGAAATCTGTGTCGTGATGTGACCACATGGAATTATTGTGAATAATAATTCGAAAGCAATGAGCACATTTCCTCAAATGTGAGGGGAACTGGATTTGGCAGTGAAGCCAACTTCTTCAGTAAGAAAAATGTCTCCAGAGAGGCTCAAGAAAGAAAAAGCAACCATTAGAGAACGTCGTTGACAGACCCAAAAGCCAGTGATGTGCTTTTCAGCCACTTGTTAATATGGTCTCAGACCTTTTTGTCATTGTTAAAAGGCATCAGCGAAGATACCACTACCTGTATTGGGTGCAATTGATCCTTCAGTAGCTGAATTTCCTGATGGAGGAGCTCAGTTTGCTGCTGCAGGAGCAGCTGTTACTGTTCCCTGTGTTGCATGAGCTTGTTGTCCATGGGTAACCATGTACCTTATTTCCCGTTATGGTGGCCAACATTCAGCAGAATTCAGGAGCTATGAAGGATCTTGCTGCAGCTAGACAAACTGATCAGTGGTCATCAACACCAGTTCACTGAATGTTTACAGGAGGAAAACAAGAAAAGCAAAATGGACAGTGGAGATGGCATGGCAGAATAACAAAATCCTTATAATAATTGAATAGCAAAACCTAATACATAGTAAAATCTGAGAATACACCAAAGGTGTGTATGACAGTGCAATGGATGCACGACTGAAGGCAGGGCCACGGCACAGCTAGCTTTACAGTGTGGTTGTAAATGCTAAGTGGTCAGTAAAGTGAACAAGACCCTGTGGCATCACAAAGCTGGTGTTGCACAGATGTTACTACCAGGTTCAACAGTGTTTTCTAGTGGCCGTCATCGAGTTTTGGGCTCTCCAGCATGCTTTCAAAATCTCCGGGCCAGGATACCATATTATGAATTTAGCCTGAATGGATAAAGAATGTAGTTTTTTGTTGAAATAGTTAAAAACGTTTCAGGAATTAAGGTCAGAATGCATACCATGTCAAGACAGTCACTGTAGGACAGTGCATGGTGGGAATCCCACTATAAGTGTACATTACAGCTATGGTTTAGTATACAAAATGTGCAAACAATAGAAAAAAAAAACATGTGAGGATTTAAATACAATATTATTTGCAATTTTAATATTACTGAAAAATATGACAAGATGCTTGTTATTCTCTCACTTCTCATTAGAAACATTCTGAAGATAAAATTGTCCCAATGTTTGTAGAAACACTTACAATTGTTGTAGCAAGCTCCAATATTTGGCAAGTGGCTTTGCATATGACAAGTAGTTTAGATGGTAAGTAGTTGTTAGTATTCAGTTGCTGCCATTACCATAGATTAGACAACAGAGAGGAACTGTATAAATCTGATTACAAGAAGTGATAGCACATGGCTTACTGGATGTAAAGCTGGAAACTATAATAAAAATTATTTACTTACAATACCTCATTAGATTAAAATGTTATCATTTATACTATAGCTATAGCTATGGCTCTTAAATGCAGTAGTTTCTTTCATGTAAACTAGAGATGTTGATCAATAGAGAATGCATTTAATGGCTCTCATTTGTTAAACATTTCCTCTTTTGTCACAGATTGGACTCCACTGAAGATATTGAAGAAAATCGGAGGAACCTTATAGCTCTTACCCAAAAGGTCTTTGATGCAATTGTTTCATCTGCTGATAAGTGAGTTCCATTTTATTTCAAGTAACCACTGATTGTCCAAACTGAAGGAAAAGTTAATTTTTCTTATTTAGTTGATAGTCAGGCAAACATATCAGAAGAATCAGTAAAGCTTATAAACTAGAGGATTAAATAAAGTCCAGTACTACTTTCTGACAAATGCACACTATAAATTCATTAATTTGTGTGACTACTCTGAATTAAAAAACAAAATGATGTATAAAATGTATGATCACTTTAATCTTCAGCTTATGTTGGTTCCCTCACCACAAACTCACAATGTTTGCCTTTTAGGCCAGATTTCAGTTCGCATCTGTTGTCAGCATGACTCAGCTTGCCTTGTATGTTCTACAGTAACCTCCAGCAATGAATTTCAAAATATGAAACTCAATGTAACCACCTGAAGATGGGCATTAGCATGAAACTAGTTTTGTTTTAAGTAAACCACTTTCAGGTGCGAGTGGTAGTGGATTTTCTTCAACTTTACTCTTTAGAGGAACAATCACAGAGTTCAACAATATCCATTATAGATAAAATTATATTGCATTAACTTGCCCAAACTTGACTTGTAAAATATCTGTCCAAAGATATCACAGATTGAGTGTATGTTGTTGTGTTAAATGGTATAATATCCAGTGACTCCAAACCTTCTTGACATGAAGATCCATGGACAGTCTTGGTGAAAATCAATCCAGTCCTAAGACCACAGAGAATGTAGCTTTATGTGGAATCATTTTCAATCATTCTTTGAACATCAAGTTAATTTTATTTGGTAGCAGCTGTTGTTAGGCATCCACATCAGCTTCTGTTTTTAACAGAAGTTCCTGTGTGCCTAATTTGCTTGTACCAAATCATGAATGTGGATATATTGAAAAGAATCTCCAACTGTGACCATTAAAGGGCAGTAAGGAGTCAGAAATTCTGCCTCATAATTTGTAGTTCTCTCGAGTTAATGTTATTTTTGATACAATAAAATAATCATTGCACAAACGTGCTCCCATTTCAACTTCATGAGAGATGGTGACGGAATATATGATGAGGGGAGGATGGCAGTGAGGGCCATTTCACCACTTCTGGAAACTACATACCATTAAACTGTGGAAACGTAGAATATATTGGATGCCAATACTGTGCATATTTCTTGGAAATGTGTATGTGCGGATGGATATGTGTGTGTGTGTGTGTGTGTGTGTGTGTGTGTGTGTGTGTGTGTGTGCGCGCGCGCGAGTGTACACTTGTCCTTTTTTTCCCCCCTAAGGGAAGTCTTTCCGCTCCTGGGATTGGAATGACTCCTTACCCTCTCCCTTAAAACCCACATCCTTTCGTCTTTCCCTCTCCTTTCTGAAGAAGCAACCATCGGTTGCGAAAGCTAGTAATTCTGTGTGTGTGTTTGTGTGTTTTGTTCATTGTGCCTGTCTGCCGGCGCTTTCCCGCTTGGTAAGTCTTGGAATCTTTGTTTTTAATATAGCATAGTAAAAATATTGATAAGTTAATGTCATCTTAAACTTGGATAACTATAGAGGTCAAGAAAAATGAAAAGGTGAAACAAAGCAAATCTTCAAGAAAATGTACACTTGGTCCGAGCTGAAAATGCAGAACAGACCTATTACTCTTCAGGAAAGTTATACAAGATTCCATCTGACATAAAGGATGAAATTGGGAATTCCAACCTGTTCAAAAGAAAGTTAAAAACGTAGCTCGTTAGCCAATCTATCTAAAAATAACAGAAATATCTAAATTCCGAGTTCCATTAACTACATGACAAATAGCAGTGTTCATTCTAAAGCTGCTTGACAAGTAGTAATGTACTGTAACCAGGAACCAGTATTTAAAGGAGCAGGTGTGTATTTTCTGTGAAAAACACCATTGTAATTAAATAAATATGAAGCAAATATGAAGCTACTGATGATGAACAGTAGCTATTTAGCATAACTGAGGAATCAGCAATTTTCTTTCTAGTTTACGTGGTTTAATTTAGTCTGTACATAAGCATGAATAGCATTAAGCAATTAGTAATACTTTATCGTTATTATTGTACACAGATTAAGTTTGTATGATTTGCTTGCCTTTTGTTAATCTATAAGTAGCTCATTCCACATCTCTGAAAGCTGTCCTTCTCAATGGGGTCTGTGAAACGCAGTGAATGGATGAGAGAATGAATGATCACATCCCTACATCACTTGATATGGAATCACCAATGGTGTTGATGATTCTGGTGGTCACGTTGTTAGCACCCATGTAGTTTCCACAAATCATGTTTCATCCAGGCTTGACTAACATCTGATGCCATTACACAAGAATTTTAGTATGTATTACTGTGATTGCATGAAGTTTTTTCTTTACTATAAAGTGTTGTCTTTTAAATACATGGCCTAAAAACAGATCAAAGTGGAGTCACGGATAGGGGAATGACTTCCTTTTTTGTCAAATTTTCTGCAACTTTGGCTCAGTGGTTAAATGGATCAGTGGATCAGTCCTCAGTTCAGTCTTGGACTTTTTGTGTTACTTATTACTTCTTTCGCGCCTGACAGTGTTGCAGTTGCCAATGCACTGTGGTCCAGAGTCCATGTTAAACTGTAATTCCACTCACAGTTTGCTTGGTAAGTCAGTTTAAAGACCAGAGGAAAGTAAAGGTGTGTCACCTCCAGGAGAGACATTCCTAGTAAAGCACTGTCATGTTGAAAGCAAACTTCCAGTTTATAAGTTTACCTTGCCAAACAAGTAGCTCTTCCGGCGCCCTGTGGTTTTGTGGTTTACTTCACATTCAGTGCATACTGCTTTGTTGTATGGGTTCAGCATGGGTGTGAGGTTTTAATTTATTTCTTATAAAAGGTTATTACCTTTTCTTAAGTTACGTTCCTCATTATGTAAATTTATGCCACTTACACCTTGTAAAGATTCGCCTCTTTGACAACCATAATTGAATATTTTGTGGTCAGTTTGTATGTATAATTCATGGCTGCCTTGTATTCTCAATTTTACCCTTGAACCCAGTTGCAGAATTAATAATTGCCTGGATATCTTGCCTTCAGACTCCTTTTCTCCATTACGATGCCTGTGTCAGCGTGAAAAGTCATTTGGAATACCAGCTACTGTTCAATGATCTCCAACTTTTTTTTCTTTGCAATACATATATTAATCTTTCATTACAATGTGTAGGTTTGCATCACATTTTACAGCTACTGTTAACTCCAAGCTATGCAGCATGAGCAGTTACAATATCTCTTGTACATCAGAGCTGTCAAGTGTCTGACTTCACTTCATAGAGACATCGGCAGTAATGTCTGCGGCTCCTGGGAGTTCCATGGACTGGAGCATATTTCCTAGGCTGGATGTCAGCTGCATGGAGTAATCACTCACTGCAGGAGTGGCTTAACACACTGTAATATCACTGTCCATCACCTCGTTTCACATATATGTTGTGTTCCCCCCAGCATATGGTACATGCACAGAGAATACCAAAAAAATCTGTGCACAGAAGGCAGATCACAAATGTACACTAAAGTAACAAGAACTTTTTTTTAACAAACCACGAACGTCATTTGTTGGAGTGGAAGATCAAAGTATAACATATCACTTTAAGCCAAAGCAATCTGTTACACATCACTATCCCCCTGTGGTAAGAAAAATTCAATTTACACACTAATGTTCTTCATACCCTCTGATTCTCTTTTAAATTTATTATCAAGAATGTGTCTGCTATACACAAATAAGACTGTCCATCAAGTACTTTACATGTTCAACTACTAATTGCTCATCCTGATTACTCTTAAAACAGGTAAGTGAGTCTTTGATATAGAAAACTAATCCTGGTATCCACTATTCCACAGAAACTGCTAAAAGAAATAATTGCTTAAAGTAAAACCCCTCTCCATAAGAACATTTACAAACCCATCTATTTAATTCAGTATTTTTATCAGAAATGTATTAAATTCCGAATCACTAAGACCTAACCTAGCATATGATTAGCTATTAAGTCAGGATCATGTGAAAGTGTAATTATAAATTTGTACCTTTCTTATCTTAGAAGAAAGATTAAGGAAAGGCAAACCTATGTTTCTAGCATTTGTACACTTAGAGAAAGCTTTTGACAATGTTGACTGGAATACTCTCTTTCAAATTCTAAAGGTGGCAGGGGTAAAATACAGGGAGCGAAAGGCTATTTACAATTTGTACAGAAACCAGATGGCAGTTATAAGAGTCGAGGAAAAAGAAAAGGAAGCAGTGGTTGGGAAGGGAGTAAGACAGGGTTGCAGCCTCTCCCCGATGTTATTCAATCTGTATATTGAGCAAGCAGTAAAGGAAACAAAAGATAAATTCGGAGTAGGTATTAAAATCCATGGAGAAGAAATAAAAACTTTGAGGTTCGCCGATGACATTGTAATTCTGTCAGAGACAGCAAAGGACTTGGAAGCGCAGTTGAATGGAATGGACAGTGTCTTGAAAGAAGGATATAAGATGAACATCAACAAAAGCAAAACGAGAATAATGGAATGTAGTCGAATTAAGTCGGGTGATGCTGAGGGAATTAGATTGGGAAATGAGACACTTAAAGTAGTAAAGGAGTTATGCTATTTGGGGAGCAAAATAACTGATGATGGTCGAAGTAGAGAGGATACAAAATATAGACTGGCAATGGCAAGGAAAGCGTTTCAGAAGAAGAGAAATTTGTTAACATCGAGTATAGATTTAAGTGTCAGGAAGTCATTTCTGACAGTATTTGTATGGAGTGTAGCCATGTATGGAAGTGAAACATGGACGATAAATAGTTCGGACAGAAGAGAACAGAAGCTTTTGAAATATGGTGCTACAGAAGAATGCTGAAGATTAGATGGGTAGATCACATAACTAATGAGGAAGTATTGAATAGGATTGGGGAGAAGAGAAGTTTGTGGCACAACTTGACCAGAAGAAGGGATCGGTTGGAAGGACATGTTCTGAGGCATCTAGGTATCACCAATTTAGTATTGGAGGGCAGCGTGGAGGGTAAAAATCGTAGAGAGAGACCAAGAGATGAATACACTAAGCAGATTCAGAAGGATGTAGGTTGCAGTAGATACTGGGAGATGAAGAAGCTTGCACAGGATAGAGTAGCATGGAGAGCTGCATCAAACCAGTCTCAGGACTGAAGACAACAACAACAACAACACCTTTCTTCAACACTTCCTAGTATCTACTCATGCTTACACTGAGGTCGTAAGCAACTAAGTCTAACATGAATGACATTATTTACATAACCATGACTCATTCTGTTGAGGAGTTACAAGCCAAACGGAACTTGAAACTCTTTGTTGCTCATTACTCGATACTTTAAGGAGATGGGACCTGGATAGACTGACTAGACCATAGGTTGTACAGAGTTTCAGGGAGAGCATAAGTGAACAATTGACAGGAATGGGGGAAAGAAATACAGTAGAAGAAGAATGGGTAGCTCTGAGGGATGAAGTAGTGAAGGCAGCAGATGATCAAGTAGGTAAAAAGACGAGGGCTAGTAGAAATCCTTGGGCAACAGAAGAAATATGGAATTTAATTGATGAAAGGAGAAAATATAAAAATGCAGTAAATGAACCAGGCAAAAAGGAATACAAACGTCTCAAAAATGAGATCGACAGGAAGTGCAAAATGGCTAAGCAGGGATGGCTAGAGGACAAATGTAAGGATGTAGAGGCTTATCTAACTAGGGGTAAGATAGATACTGCCCACAGGAAAATTAAAGATACCTTTTGAGAAAAGAGAACCACTTGTGTGAATATTAAGAGCTCAGGCGGAAACCCAGTTCTGAGCAAAGAAGGGAAAGCAGAAAGGTGGAAGGAGTATATAGAGGGTCTATACAAGGGCGATGTACTTCAGGGCAACGTTATAGAAAGGGAAGAGGATGTAGATGAAGACAAAATGGGAGATATAATACTGTGTGAAGAGTTTGATAGAGCACTGAAAGACCTAAGTCGAAACAAGGCCCCCAGAGTAGACAACATTCCATTAGAACTACTGAGAGCCTTGGGAGAGCCAGTCCTGACAAAACTTTACCATCTGGTGAGCAAAATGTATGAGACAGGTGAAATACCCTCAGACATCAAGAAGAATACAATAATTCCAATCCCAAAGAAAGCAGGCGTTGACAGATGTGAAAATTACTGAACTGTCAGTTTAATAAGTCACAGCTGCAAAATACTAACGCGAATTCTTTATAGACGAACGGAAAAACTGGTAGAAGCCGACCTTGGGGGAGATCAGTTTGGATTTCGTAGAAATATGGGAACACGTGAGGCAATACTGACCCTACGACTTATGTTAGAAGATAGACTAAGGAAAGGCAAACCTACGTTTCCAGCATTTGTAGACTTAGAGAAAGCTTTTGACAATGTTGACTGGAATACTCTCTCTCAAATTCTAAAGGTGACAGGGGTAAAATACAGGGAGCGAAAGGCTATTTACAATTTTTACAGAAACCAGATGGCAGTTACAAGAGTCGAGAGACATGAAAGGGAAGCAGTGGTTGGGAAGGGAGTGAGACAGGGTTGTAGCCTCTCCCTGATGTTATTCAATCTGTATATGGAGCAAGCAGTAAAGGAAAGAAAAGAAAAATTTGGAGTAGGTATTACAATTCATGGAGAAGAAATAAAAACTTTAAGGTTCGCTGATGACATTGTAATTCTGTCGGACACAACAAAGGACTTGGAAGAGCAGTTGAACGGAATTGACAGTGTCATCAAAGGAGGATAAGTCAGGTGATACTGAGGGAATTAGATTAGGAAATGAGACACTTAAAGTAGTAAAGGAGTTTTGCTGTTTGGGGAGCAAAATAACTGATGATGGTCGAAGTAGAGAGGATATAAAATGTAGACTGGCAATGGCAAGGAAAGCATTTTCTGAAGAAGAGAAATTTGTTAACATCGAGTATAGATTTAAGTGTCAGGAAGTCTTTCCTGAAAGTATTTGTATGGAGGGTAGCCATGTATGGATGTGAAACATGGATGATAAATAGTTTGAACATGAAGAGAATAGATGCTTTCGAAATGTGGTGCTACAGAAGATTGCTGAAGATTAGATAGGTATATCACATAACTAATGAGGAAGTATTGAATAGAATTGGGGAGAAGAGAAGTTTGTGGCACAACTTGACTAGAAGAAGGAATCGGTTGGTAGGACATGTTCTGAGGCATCAAGGGATCACCAATCTAGTATTGAAGGGCAGTGTGGAGGGTAAAAATCGTAGAGGGAGACCAAGAGATGAATACACTAAGCAGATTCAAAAGGATGTAGGCTGCAGTACGTACTGGGAGATGAAGAAGCTTGCGCAGGATTGAGTTGTGTGATGTGTTTTGCAGAGAGATTAGGACAAAAAATACTCTGTGGTGGTGCCAGTGTATTTTCTGTCTCTGTCCCTGTCCCATACCACCCAGCAATTGTCTACTCCGGTAACTGGCAACCCTCGGGTAATCACCACAGTAGTGTACAGTTTGTGCCTCCTACTCTCCCTAGCACAACTTATATGCTCAGTAAGCTAACACATGTTAACATAATATATGTGGTGTTTGCATTACGTCCATAATGAACACTAGCTGGGCTAAGTATCTTTTACTATACATAAATTAACATAAAAATCAGCGGTAAATGTTCTATGTGCACTCCAGTGCGCACATCTGGACATAAGTTGCAAAAAACGCTATTGGCTGGAGTGTCACGTGGTACACTACTTCTTGCCACTATTCATTGTTCAACCACCAATCTTCTGATATGAACACCACTGTAAGAGTCAGATCCAATGTTGAGCAGTATATTGCATATGTTAGATCTTAAGCAGCAATCATATACAACTACAAAGTAACCTGCTTACCTTCAAACCTTAAAAATTTCATGAGTGGTTCAGAATAGCAACACAAGGTTTTAAGAATTGATAGTGCACACCGAGAATAGTCTTTTACTACTAGGGTATTTACACTGCTACAGATTTTTCAATGGCACTACATATATTTCTTAAACATAACTCAATAGCCCTTGGAAATAAAGATGGTTTACATGATATTTTCACAGTTTGCAGTGGCATTTATCGTGAAAAGAAGGGAGAGTGTGGGGCCATGTACATCTGGACGTGAAGAATAACAATTCAGCGCCTCTTCTACCTCATTAATCTATGCATTAACTTATGTATTGACCTAAGGCAATGCAGAAGGCGTAGTTTGAGGCGTAACATATCACTTTGAAAAAAGTGATGTGGCTGTCTCTCCAATAGAAGAAGAACGGTCATGACCTTGAGTAAGCATTCACATTACTTCAGTAAATAAGTGATTGTTTTGGGCCACATATTGTGTGGTAAATTTAGTTTCTTTTGTGCCTCTCATGAGAGTGAAAGTGGACATAGCTTATCTGCAAGGCAGGTGCTATGGGCATCTGGGAGCTATGGGCATCTGGATTCCTGCAATTGGAGACACCTGCTCATCAGGACAGTTATTCAACGAAATGCCATCCCACCTTGGAAATTAGCTGCACATCACGTAACCTCACCATGCAAGATAATGGTCATGATGTCACTTGTCAAGTCAGACTCATGGAAGACAGAGCTAAATGACAAAGGTGTATATCTATTGTGAGCTTTGTTAAAGCTTTGCTATAGTAATATCCAACATGAAATGTAATAACAGAGGTAAAATACGTGCATGATAAAGAAGCAGCATGTGGATTTATTATGTAGTGAATGGTGGTGTGAGATTTCCAGATGGCACTGACTTCACATCTTTGAGAATGGAGTCTGCTGCCTCAAGGTACAGCAACATGGTTCAGTCAAACAGATAGTAGAGATGGTGACCACAAAATCTTGTAGCCTACATAGTCCATCCCCACATGACGTTTGAACAATAGTAGGTGCATTACATTCTATGTTCTGAAGAAAAAGCAATCATTACTGCCTTAACTGCACAGGAAGTGTTGAAAATGTGACACACTATTTTAAAAAAGGGGGTGGGGGTGGGAATATATCTGCTTCGAGTCACAGAGGCACTATTCAATACTATAATCCAGCAGTTGGTTCTTCTCCTGATGACAATGATGTGTTGTATCTATCAGGCATGACTATTTAGCTGCACTAGTCTGAATCCCTCCATATAGCCCTGTTCCTGCCTCAGATGGTTTTTCCTTATTTTCACAATTGAATAACTCAGCAGGGAGGATTGCAATTTAATAAGGATAAAAACTTCTAAAAGTGTAAGGTTAATAACATAACCCAAATGTCAGAGGAAAGTTTAATAAGAAAAAAATAACAACAAGTACATAAATTCAAAAAAACAAGAGAATGCTATATGAGAAGCAGACATGAAGAAAGGAATACTAAATTCCATGCAATAATAACTGCTCAAGCCATTTGTTCATTCTTACCAGCTGAAATACAACAGCAGTGTCCAGGCCAGGCATTATGTCCAACATTAGCCGGCATGCCGCAATATTGAGTTTTCTTGAATCTTTAGATGAGTTTGGCATTCGTGGGTAATAATTATCACGTAAATAGTCATTCACCAACTGAAAAAGTGCATTAATAAATAAATCACAGGGATAGATGACACAACAGTTGCTATAACAACTTTGATATTATTTCTAATTAAAGACTAACAACTGGAAGCTAAACCAAATGAAAGGCACTTTAAGTTCAGGCTGGGATTTGACTGCAATTTCTCCTGAATAGGTATTCAGTGTCCAGATCCTTTCTACCAAACTTAGAGATCACTGTTATCAACTTACACCTAACCACCTAGCTTGGTTGTTGGCACCTACTCCATAGAGTTCATATTTCCAATGATTATTAATGCATATGTCGCTGAGAATGAGACATTTATTCTGAATGTTAAATGTTTCTGAAAACAAATGGGCATTTTCCTTCATTTTCCCTTTTTTCCTCCTATTTCCCTGAAACTGGGAAACATGGTCCCACCTGCCCCATTCTGCACCTTTAAATGCATTATGGAAGCATGTGGACACAGTGTTTCTTTTAAAATTTGTAATATGTGGTTCTCCAGTGTTTTCTAATCAGCATTTATTTTTTGCTATTTTGGAATTAGACGGTATATACTACATTTTTGGCATGTTTGTTTATTTTGACTCATTCCGCCACTTCTTCGAACTTAAAACGTTCTTTCAGGACGTCCACTATTACTCAGTTCCCCATCTTACAGGGCCTACAATTTTACTACTAAGATAAACGTTGATCTGACTTGGTTCCTACATCGTTACAATCATTCTAATGAGTTACTTGTTTTGTAAAAAGAACCACCTTTTCCTGCTGCCACTTAATTTATCTATCTTAGATGCCACCAGGTCAGAATGCGAAGTTGTGCTTATATGTCAGTAATAAAGTGGTAGTGCGACCTCCAGACCAGATAAGAGGAAACACACAGATCAGCAAATAGTAAGTAATTACTTTTTTACACAAAAAATCATAATGTGAACTGTTTAATAATCTAAAAATAACAAAAGAGTATCATTTTAGATCCAACTGATGATGCCTTAAAACAAGAAAAAGGCGAAACGCATCTGGGATAAATAAAGTGGCAGCAGGAAAAGGTGGTTTTATTTACAAAACTATTATTTCTATGGTTGCTGCAGAGGACTGCCACACAAACAAACCTTTTATTCAAATAAGTAACCATCCATCAATATACATATGGACTGTGCATTTTTTAATGTGCACTCAATTAACACTACTTTTGTTGAACACACAGAATGAGTAATTAGGCACATTACTATAAATAACCAGTAGACCAACATAAAGAAATGACTTAAGTTTCTTATCATCAGCACCCATTTGTGAACTCTATCCAAGTGCAGACTACAGAGTTTCACCAGTTCCCACAAAGGCTCCAATAGCATGCAGTACTGCCCACTGCTACCAAACAACTGGCAAATCCTCATTCCGCAGCTATGTAGATACCCAGAAACAGTTATGAATATTGCTTCAATCAAGTAGTTGCATAAGGGATTAGCAGAAATTTGCTCCCATGTGAGTCTTTGTTGTCCAGTACAAATTTACTATGTGGCTTAGGGCCAAGTGGCAGACCACAAATATCAGGGTTTCACTTCGCAATTGGTTCTGGCACTTTTTCTGTCACTTATTGCTTATTTCACCTCTGGTAATGATTTGTTGACATGAATAATGCCAAGCTGAACCTAGGTTCAGAGTTCATGCTACATTATAGATCACTGTAAAACTGGGTACATTACACCTACATCTACATCCATACTCCGCAAGTGTGGCGGAGGGTACTTTGAGTACCTCTATCGGTTCTCCGTTCTATTCCAGTTTCGTATTGTTTGTGGAAAGAAAGATTGTTGGTATGCCTCTGTGTGGGCTCTAATCTCTCCGATTTTATCCTCATGATCTCTTCGTGAGATATACGTAGGAGGGAGCAATATACTGCTTGACTGCTCAGTGGCGCTACTGATAGTCTCTCCTGCAAAGTCTTCCACTGAAGTTTATCTATCATCCCCATAACGCTTTCGCGATTACTAAATGATCCTGTAACGAAGCGCTTCCTCTCCGTTGGATCTTCTCTATTATCAACCCTATCTGGTACAGATCCAACACTGGTGAGCAATATTCAAGCAGTGGGTGAACAAATGTACTGTAACCTACTTCCTTTATTTTTGAATTGCTTTTCCTTAGGACTCTTCCAATGAATCTCAGCCTGGCATCTGCTTTACCGATTAGTTCAAAGGTTGGAGGAAGACAAAGGCATACCATCACTAATACAATCAGGACTAGTAAAACACTATGAATTATACTCATCCTTCACACTGGGCCAGGTTCCCTCATACTTCTACTTCATCTATATAGCAAAGGCAGAGAGGACTGCTTATCTTGTATTATGACCTGAAAAGCCACTATCAGTCCCCTGAATGTTTTCAGTCACAGAAAAGTAATTCTGAAATTGACATTACAACCTGAAGAAATAGAATATAACTACAGAGTGGCAAAGACAAGTGCCAGACCCAACTAATACACCGGACCTTTACAAATATCTTCTTGTAACAGTTACTACATTGAAAAGATGAATGGTTAAAAATTATGTACACTGCTACTATCCATGCCTCAAGAGTTCAGTCAAATATCATCCAAAACAGACTCAACATAATGAGGACAGACACACACACATTATATATATATATATATATATATATATATATATATATATATATATATATATATATAAACAGAAAGAAACTTCCACATGGGAAAAATTCGCCGGCAGGCAGGCACATGAACAAAACCCACATCCTTTCATTTTTCCCTCTCCTTCCCTCTTTCCTGACGAAGCAACTGCCAGTTGCGAAAGCTCGTAATTCTGTGTGTGTGTTTGTGTGTTTTGTTCATGTGCCTGTCTGCCGGCGCTTTCCCGCTTGGTAATTCTTGGAATCTTTGTTTTTAATATATATATATATACACACACACACACACACACACACACACACACACACACACACACACTCACTCTCTCCTACACTCGTACTCTCTGCTGGAAATATCACTTTGCCACGCAGAAAAATGATCCTAATCCTACTCCTAATGATCCAACTCCCCAAGACACTATCCAAATTGAACCCTGCCTGGAACAGTTCCGTCCTTCGTCACAGCGGGACCCACCTCCTCTTCCTCAAAATCACCCACTCCAAATCTTTCAGGTATTTCTGACTTCCAGCCTTGCCTCTCAATCCTTCTTAAAAAACCTTGATCCTACTCCCAACATCACCACAGCTGAAGCCCAAGCTATCCGTGATCTAAAGGCTGACCGATCCATCGTCATTCTTCCGGCGGACAAAGGTTCCACGACCGTGGTACTTGATCGCCGGGAGTATGTGGCTGAGGGACTGCGTCAGCTTTCAGACAACAACACAAACAAAGTTTGCCAAGGTAATCCCAATTCCTGATGTCCAGGCGTGGCTTCAAGGAATCCTCAGAACCTTAGGCCACCTACAAAACCACTCCGCACCCCTACCATCTACCTAAAATTCACAAACCCAATCATCCCGGCCGCCCCATTGTAGCTGGTTACCAAGCACCCACAGAACGTATCTCTGCCTATGTAGATCGACACCTTCAACCCATTACATGCAGTCTCCCATCCTTCATCAAAGACACCAACCACTTTCTCGAACGCCTGGAATCCTTACCCAATCTGTTACCCCTGGAAACCATCCTTGTAACCATTGATGCCACTTCCTTATACACAAATATTCCACACGTCCAGGGCCTCGTTGCGATGGAGCACTTCCTTTCACCCTTTCACGCCGATCACCTGCCACTCTACCTAAAACCTCTTTCCTCATCACCTTAGCCAGCTTCATCCTGACCCACAATTTCTTCACTTTTGAAGGCCAGACATACCAACAATTAAAGGGAACAGCCATGGGTACCAGGCTGGCCCCCTCGTATGCCAACCTATTTATGGGTCGCTTAGAGGAAGCCTTCTTGGTTACCCAAGCCTGCCAACCCAAAGTTTGGTACAGATTTATTGATGACATCTTCATGATCTGGACTCACAGTGAAGAACAACTCCAGAATTTCCTCTCCAACCTCAACTCCTTTGGTTCCATCAGATTCACCTGGTCCTACTCCAAATCCCATGCCACTTTCCTAGACGTTGACCTCCATCTGTCCAATGGCCAGCTTCACACATCCGTCCACATCAAACCCACCAACAAGCAACAGTACCTCCATTATGACAGCTGCCACCCATTCCATATCAAACGGTCCCTTCCCTACAGCCTAGGCCTTCGTGGCAAACGAATCTGCTCCAGTCCTGAATCCCTTGACCATTACACCAACAACCTGAAAACAGCTTTCGCATCCTGCAACTACCCTCCCGACCTGGTACAGAAGCAAATAACCAGAGCCACTTCCTCATCCCCTCAAACCCAGAACCTCTCACAGAAGAACCCCAAAAGTGCCCCACTTGTGACAGGATACTTCCAGGGACTGGATCAGACTCTGAATGTGGCTCTCCAGCAGGGATACGACTTCCTAAAATCCTGCCCCGAAATGAGATCCATCCTTCATGAAATCCTCCCCACTCCACCAAGAGTGTCTTTCCGCCGTCCACCTAACCTTCGTAACCTCTTAGTTCATCCTTATGAAATCCCCAAACCACCTTCCCTACCCTCTGGCTCCTACCCATGTAACTGCCCCCGGTGTAAAACCTGTCCCTTGTACCCTCCCAGCACCACCTACTCCAGTCCTGTAACCCGGAAGGTGTACACGATCAAAGGCAGAGCCACATGTGAAAGCACCCACATGATGTACCAACTGACCTGCCTACACTGTGACGCTTTCTATGTGGGAATGACCAGCAACAAACTGTTCATTCGCATGAATGGACACAGGCAGACAGTGTTTGTTGGTAATGAGGATCACCCTGTGGCTAAACATGCCTTGGTGCACGCCCAGCACATCTTGGCACAGTGTTACACCGTCCGAGTTATCTGGATACTTCTCACCAACACCAACCTATCCGAACTCCGGAGGTGGGAACTTGCCCTTCAATATATCCTCTCTTCTTGTTATCCACCAGGCCTCAGTCTCCGCTAATTTCAAGTTGCCGCCACTCATACCTCACCTGTCATTCAACATCATGTTTGCCTCTGCACTTCCGCATCGACTGACATGTGAGGCTTATCTCACTAGGGGTAAGATAGATACTGCCTTTGGAGAAAAGAGAGCCACTTGTGTGAATATCAAGAGTTCAGATGGAAACCCAGTTCTAAGCAAAGAAGGGAAAGCAGAAAGGTGGAAGGAGTATATAGAGGGTCTATACAAGGGCGATGTACTTGAGGACAATATTATGGAAATGGAAGAGGATGTAGATGAAGATGAATTGGGAGATATGATACTGTGTGAAGAATTTGACAGAGCACTGAAAGACCTGAGTCGAAACATGGCCCCAGGAGTAGATGACATTCCATTAGAATTACTGACAGCCTTGGGAGAGGCAGTCCTGACAAATTTCTACCATCTGGTGAGCAAGATGTATGAGATAGGCGGAATACCCTCAGAGTTCAAGAAGAAGATAGTAATTCCAAACCCAAAGAAAGCAGGTGTTGACAGATGTGAAAATTATCGAACTATGAGTTTAATAATTCACAGCTGCAAAATACTAACGCGAATTCTTTACAGACAAATGGAAATCTTGTAGAAGCCTACCTCGAGGAAGATCAGTTTGGATTCCGTAGAAATATTGGAACACGTGAGGCAGTACTGACCTTACAACTTATCTTAGAAGAAAGATTAAGAAAAGGCGAACCTACGTTTCTAGCATTTGTAAACTTGGAGAAAGCTTTTGATAGTGTTGACTGGAATACTCTCTTTCAAATTCTGAAGGTGGCAGGGGTAAAATATGAGGAGCAAAGGGCTATTTATAATTTGTACAGAAACCAGGTGGCAGTTATGAGAGTCGAAAGACATGAAAGGGAGGCAGTTGTTGGGAAGGGAGTGAGACAGGGTTGTAGCCTGTATATTGAGCAAGCAGTAAAGGAGACAAAAGAAAATTTGGAGAAGAAATAAAAACTTTGAGGTTAGCTGATGACATTGTAATTCTGTCAGACAGCAAAGGACCTGGAAGTGCAGTTGAATGGAATGGACATTGTCTTGAAAGGAGGATATAAAATGAATATCAACAAAATCAAAACACGGATAATGGAATGTAGTCGAATTAAGTCCGGTGAAGCTGAGGGAATTAGATTAGGAAATGAGACACTTAAAGTAGTAAAGGAGTTTTGCTATTTGGGGAGCAAAATAAGTGATGATGGTTGAAGTGCAGAGGATATAAAATGTAGACTGGCAATGGCAAGGAAAGAGTTTCTGAAGAAGAGAAATTTGTTAACATCGAGTATAGATTTAAGTGTCAGGAAGTCGTGAAACATGGATGATAAATAGTTTGGGCAAGAAGAGAATAGAAGCTTTTGCAATGTGGTGCTACAGAAGAATACTGAATATTAGATGGGTAGATGACATAACTAATGAGGAGATATTGAATAGAATTTGGGAGAAGAGGAGTTTGTGGCACAATTTGACTAGAAGAAGGGATCAGTTGGTAGGACATTTTCTGAGGCATCAGGGGATCACCAATTTAGTATTGGATGGCAGTGTGGAGGGTAAAAATCATAGAGGGAGACCAAGAGATGAATACACTAAGCAGATGCAGAAGGATGTAGGTTGCAATATGTACTGGGAGATGAAGAAGCTTGCACAAGATAGAGTAGCATGGAGAGCTGCATCAAACCAGTCTCAGGATTGAAGACCACAACAACAACACCCAATACTCATGTTCCCTGTGCCTTATGTAGACAATGAAACTCAGGCATGCATTTACTTGTTTATTTAATCCAGGTAAATTCTTCTGCCTTAACATTTTGGAGTAAGCCTTTGAATAACAACAGCAGCCAACCATTGTGAGATGTTGAACACATCACTTAATGCAGAAAAATACTTCCAACGAAATCCTAAATTGTTATGCCAATACTGTTCCCAAATCTCCTTTTTCTCCTAAACTTTCTACCCTTCAACCACCTTTCTGTTCTCAAGATAAGTCGCTCCCTTTTATAGCTTTAACTGACTTCTGGGACTACCTAGCTTACCTCATCACTTAATTCCCAAAGTGGATATCTACACTCTCTTTCTGCTGGCAGATGTAACCAAGCTAACATCTACCACCTATAACTATGAATAAATAGATATTGCTTAATATGCTATTTATTATTATATTTTTTAATAGCAGTTGGTTATTGTGTAGTTCTTTTGCTTTCTTAACATCTGTTTTTACTGGTAAATTGCATTTAAAAATTTGTATGGTAAATTTAAATGGTTCTCAATATTTCCTAGATTCCTACGTTCATTTCCTCTTGTCAGTGATGTTGCAAAAGGTCATGTCATTACTGTGCAGTGAACATTATCTTTGAATAATATCATCCGATGTCCTCCATTTATACATATCATCATTTCCATTTATACATATCATCATTAAAATTTACCTGTTATAAAGAGACTTTGAGGCACAAGATTTTTGATATGTTTTCACACAGTATCTACCCATTCATCAAATTTAAATAAGGTAGAAGGAATTGCATCCTTGTTCTGGATGGAATTTAAAAAAGTAAAATTATCCTCATGTAGTCTAAGGAAGTTAAAAGAATCTAAAATTAATTAATGTGGTAGGTCCTGCTAGGAATTTAGTCTTAAGCTGTTGTGTCTCTATCAGTTTTGCATTATACAAACCTTTCTCTTGTCCTGTGGAGGGATCAATGAGAAGTATGGTTTCTTTAAGTGCCCTTCCACTTGCTTACTTAATTTGTGCAGTTTAAAAATTAAAATTCCACCCGAACAGGCCATGTAGGCCCAATGGTACCGACCGGCCACCATGCCATCCTCAGCCCACAGTCATCACTGGATGCGGATATGGAGGGGCATGTAGTCAGCATACTGCTCTCCTGACCATATGTCAGTTTATGATATCAGAGCCGCTACTTGTCAATCAAGTAGCTCCTCAGTTTGCCTCACAAGGACTGAGAATTTGTGCATTTTTGTCCAAGTAGAATATTTTAAGTAGTTCCCCTATAAACTTTTTGCACATGCATGTACTGGGGAAAGTCCATTCGACAAATACATCTTTTGAGTATTGGAATTCAGGAATCATTTGTACCCAAATATTGACCTTTTTGGAACAACATGTGTGATACAGTCGACCAATAGCCTTCATTTTAAACTTTATGTGGAAGTTGTCCCAAGAAGTAAATTGCTCAGTATGTACAATTCTCCACCCAGCTGCACCAAGTGACCAGAAAATCTATCTTTTTTTAACACTTCCACCATTTATGTAGTGACCTGGAGAATACTATTAGAAAATAAGAGGGGTGCACCTCCCCATCTGGTTTATACTTTGGAAATCATTCGGACAAGTTTGTCACATTTCCTATTTGTAATTCCTCAAGCAATTCATCTAATAGGCCATTAGGGGCCAGGCTTTCTTTCTGTTTAATTCCTTTTCTTGAGTACATTTGTATGGTCTGTTTGCGTCTCTAGTTTATGGTCGTGGTAGATTATCAATTTTACCCTCTAGCACCTGAAACCCGTTGCAGAAGCGACTGTTGACCAAGTAACTTCTGTTCAGACTCCTTTTCCTCTGTTGTGATACCTATGGCAGCCTGAAAATTTACTTAGGAAATGAGCAACCATTCAATGATCGTGAACACTTCTTCTTGAAGTACTAATGTTAAACTTCCGTTACATCATGTACATTGCATTTTACAGCTAGTTACAATTTCAAGCTATACAGCATCAGCAATTACAACATCTCTTGTGCATCAGAGCTGTCAAGCATTGACTGACTTCACTTCCTAGAGATGTCAGCATCAATGTATCCAACTCCTGGCAGTTCCATAGACCAGAGTGTATCTTCTAGGTGGGACATCAGTACCATGCAATAATGGTTAGCTTCAGTAGGGTCTCAGCACGCCGTGATATCATCATCTGATGCCCCATTTTGCATATACTGTTTATTCACCCCAGCACACGGACCTGCTCAGAGAATACCAAAAATTCTGCACACCCAAGACGGATCGCAAACTTACTCTAACTAACACGAAAATTCCTTTTTAAAAATCACAGACATCATTCATCGAATTGAGAGGTCAGGGTATGACGTATCACTTCAAGCCAAAGCACCATGTTACACCTCAATGTTTGAATACATTAAGTCATCAGAGAGTAGCAAGATCTTCATTTACATACATTTCCAGTACCCCTCTTACAACTGTTTAATCTTCTACAGTAGGTATCTTTCAGTTTCCTTTTTGTGGGCAATCTTGTTACTGTTTTCTTAAAACCAGTAGCCGGCCGGAGTGGTCAAGCGGTTCTAGGCGCTACAGTCTGGAAACGCGCGTCCGCTACGGTCGCAGGTTCGATTCCTGCCTCGGGCGTGGATGTGTGTGCGGTCCTTAGGTTAGTTAGGTTTAAGTAGTTCTACATTCTAGGGGACTGATGACCACAGCAGTTAAGTCCCATAGTGATCAGACCCATTTGAACCAAAACCAGTAACCCATAAGTTTTGTTTAAGGTATGTTTCTTGTGCTGTCTTAGTAACAATTTGACGTCGGTACTGCCTACTGGTTACATGAAGAACATTCCTGTAGCTAACCAGTGCCATTCTCATATGTAATTAATTGCTAGTTTTTTGTCTTGGCCAGAGTTGTTTGTCATTGATAAGTGATTCCCTCAAATAAAGTCCATTTCACTCTCCATCTTTGCGGTTCCATCTCTTGCAAAATTTATTTTATTCACAATTAGCGATCTGCTTCACTACACATGAGTAGCACTAAATATCTATGGCTGGATGATGTGGTGTAGTGGTTATTTTGTTTTTGTACCCCTACATAAATTTATGAATTAAATTCAGAAGATGACATTAGGTAACTGCATATCACCACTTTCATATAAGTGGAACGATTTAAGCTATGTATGTCAGGAAAGTTCTCAGGAAGCATGAATGTTATCTTTTCCATGTGCAAGTGGCATGTGGAGTGAGATCTCATGACAATGATGGGAGTACACCATGATTTAATTAATCTGTTTACAACCAATGTAAATATTGTATGAGAATCATGGGTAGATGTGTGTGTTGTTGGATAAGTTGTTTAATTTGTAGCACATCATGTTTCAGAGGCCAGTTGGGTGGATCGTAACCAAAGGCCACAAAGAAAATAAAAGAAAGGAAAAAAGTCCACACATGATTTAAATATATCGCTTGTAATGCTTAGTAGGCAGTAAACCTTTGTTGCGGTCCCTTCAGTGGTAGGTTTTCCGCCCTGCCATCCAAAGAATCATGTCTTCATAAACGTTTGATTCAAGGAAAGCAGATATCCGAATGTTGAGTAATCTGCTGCGCTGCTGAAAAACTTTCTGCATGTAAATCAGGTGAAGTTGCACCCCAAACAGAGGCAGTTTTTTTTGGAGAATGTTTCAGTTAGCTAAAAACTAAAGACTTTGTAGTGGCATATTTTTTTACTGTGAAGTTGTTCTCAAAATATTTCAGGGAACTAGTCACTAAAAGTATTAGATTCTTTAGTATTTTATAGTCTCTCATCATGGCTCGATGATGAAATGGTTATATTTTTGTTATTGGTCATATTTGTTATGATATTTGGAAGTTAAGTAAGTCGCTGGTCATTGTTTGAAGAATTTGCAGTGAATTATGAGTGCAGATTGTGGTTGCTAATCTGAGGGAAGCAGATATTGAAGGTCTGATAATCTTGCCTTCTTTCAGAATACATACCCTCACCATATGTAGAAGCATTTTGAAAATTTCTGCAGTCGTCCAAATGGATTTCTGAATCCCATTCCATCTTTTGTTTTTAAGGTGTGAGGAAGATTGTGTTCGTGGTTCTTTCCTTCTTTTAGAAGCTCACAAATGCACCAATATTGATGAGCAATGCTGCTACCTTTTGGTTGATACACTTTAGGAGATTGCAAATTGCCTGTATCTCTTCTCACCAGTAGAGGTTTGTTTACCAGTCTTATGTATCATTTGAAAGTGTCCGCAAAAGCAATGTCTGAATACGTTAAGCAATGTCTGCACTCAGTATACTGCAGCCAACACGTTCCACCAGTTGTTCGTATACCAAAGAAGCAGAGCACTCGTGCATGCTCAGATTGGGGCTGTAATACCGCACAGAGCTATGCATCTGAGGAGTCCTATCATTCACCACTAGATGGCAGTTGCACCATTTATACAGTGGCAGTGTGCTTTAATTCATCACAATTCAGCCATATTTGCACATAACATGTATAAATTACATATGCAAATGTTTTATGAATCAGTCTATCCATGAAAGGAAATCATATCAAAATCCCTGCTGTAGTTCCTGAGGTTACCCAAAACATGCAGGTAGGACTGTGGCAGGCAACTTCATTTTACATGTGTATAGAACAAATGGATTATATGACCATATGTAACAACCCCTTACTGACAAAAACGATAGATGTTTGAAGGATAGTTATGTGAGGAATTATAGGTGTTACATCATCAATTTAATGCAAGCAATGTTCAGCACTCTCCATTGGCATGTTCAGGAAGTTGTAAATAATTTTAAATAGTGTGTGCTAGATAGAAACATTCCCTTGTTACAAATCACACTCTACTTTTTCGATAAGTAGCATGTGGTTGTGTAAGTCACACCTTTGGCCATTCAGCTACGTAACTTCCAGTTCCAGTAGTTCCAAAGTCTATAGTTTGAGCTCGAGGTGTGGCCACGAAGATGTTTAAAAATCACAGTCACCAGTTCTTGAACGTAACATTTACTACAAATAATGCCGTATGAAAATCTTCACTTTTCATGGAAGCTCTTGAGTAATTTCTTTTAAATTGTTGGGAGTCATCATATATAAAATAAGCAATGGTTTGGCAATGTTATTTAACAAACTCTGTCAGCGCTATGTAAGTAGAACTCAGTGTCAGTTTTGTACAATTCTCATTTCAGATTCAGTATTATTATATGATTTATTGTAGTTTGTTTTTTAGGGAAGCAATTCACAAATGATTGTATGGAAGTACAGGATATTTAATATTGAAATTAATACAGCAATTATAATCAGAAATTTTTCCTGGTGAATTTGTAATTTAAAGACAACTGCCAAATACCCACAGTAATCCATTTCTTTCATAAGAAGTCTAAAGAACTACAGTATTATATTTTGCTACTGATCTTGATAAAATTTTCTTATATCTTTTCTTACTGTATGGCACCAACACTATACATGGTGGCACAAAACAGCCATTGTAGACCTTCATCCTTCTGGTGATAACAGAATGTAACAGAAATTACAGTAAATATGAATAGTACCCTGTTATGAGAAAAGCTTGAGGTTTAAAAGTGGTAGTAGTTCTGTTTTCTCTCAAAAAATACAGTAAATTTATGTGGCTGTATACTGTCATAGCAACAATAAAAATGGGCTTCATTTGGATTATATTTCTAAATAACTGTTAAAAGTGTAACCGTAATTAACAAATGTGAGACAAGATGCTAACAATTACAGGAATTACTGCCTCAAATGTTGTATATAAAAAAATTACTGTTGTTGTTGTTGTGGTCTTCAGTCCTGAGACTGGTTTGATGCAGCTCTCCAAAAAAAAAATTACTAGTGTCACTAAATTATTATGAATGATGTGGCTTTAATATCCACAATGGATAATGAAATGTGATTGATCTGTACAAACCTTATATTTGTATGCATGTGTTTTACGATAACAGCAAGGAGTCATGTAATAGGTTCCACATTCAAGAGTAACGTACTACGTTGCAAGGAAACTGCATTTAGATGATGTGTGAATAGCATCTGTATTTGATCTCTCAAGATGCTCTTCAGTGATCTAGACGAGACCACACGTAAATAACCCCTTCTTCTCATCTATCTGTCACAAGTCATACATCCTGCATCTCTGAGCCACCTCCTTTGCCTCTTGTATGCCCATTTTATACATTTTCTTCTGCCATTGTCATGTTTTCCACAAGAAGACTCTTTATCACCATTCATCATTTTCCTTTTCTCTTGTTCTCCTCCTCCTTCTCCTTCTCCTCCTCCTCCTTCTTCTTCTTCTTCCTCATATGCAAAAGGCTGTGCCTTGTCTCAGCAACAATTCTCTCCCATGTTATGCCGTCCACTTCATTTCTTGATAATTGCGCCACTTTTCTTCTTCCAATAGATATTCGACTATTTTTGTCTTGTCCACCCTTTGTTTTTCTTTCCCAAATTTTTACCTTCTAATATGTCTGTTGAAAAAATCGTTACAGCCCTGCACATGACCAATAATTTTTCTCTCTCTTTGTTGAATAGTTGCTATGAGGCTTAAAACTATAATAATAACTTCAAATGCTTTTCTGTATTTCAGATTTCCTCCACAGTTGCGGAGTATGTGCCATTGTTTATACCAAGTATTAAGTAAACGTTTCCCGCAAATTCCTCAAAACAATATTGGTGCTGTTGGCACTGTGATATTTTTGAGATTTATAAATCCAGCAATTGGTGAGTTCATTTTTAGTACTTTTTTATTTAACTTTATCTCAGGGTCTCACTTAGAATTAGTATAATTTCTGTCTTTATCTGAAGAATTATTTGTTAGCATATCTGTGGGAATAGCTTGCCATATGAAAAACCAATTTTCACTTTTGTTTTTTATAAGAGAACAGTGAACACATTTTATTCCACAAACTACTTCAAAATTAATGATACCATAGTAATAGTTTACACACTGTCTCAGTTTCACCACAGGAAATGGGTATTGTGAACAAGCAAGTGCCACCTTCTGTCAAAAGAGGACTCATGCTGATGTCAAAAATACTCCAGAATATTGCAAATCATGTAGAATTCAGCAAGGAGCAACATATGCTTCCTTTCAATGATTTCCTACGTGCTCATTTTGAAATTGGACGAAGGTATGTATTTGAAAGGCTATCTATTATTATTATTACTTTATTTTGGTGCACATTGAAGAAAACATTTTTTTTTCCAGATTTTTCATTCAGATTGCATCAGATTGTGAAACTGTGGACCAGGCATCACATTCAATGTCTTTCATCAGTGATGCAAATGTACTAGCTTTGCATAGATTGCTTTGGAACCATCAAGAAAGGATCGGTGATTATTTATCAAGCAGCCGTGACCACAAGGCTGTAGGGCGCAGGCCTTTTGATAAAATGGCCACATTGCTAGCTTACCTTGGTCCTCCAGAACATAAACCTATAGATTCACAGTAAGTTTATCTAATTTTAGATAAATAAATTTTCACAATATGGCTTCTGGTTGTGACATTAATTTTTGTTAAATTTAAAGCCTGTATAATGTCGCGTAGTTTGCTTTTTTCTTCATATGCCAGGTGGAGTTCTATTGATATGTCCAGCACAAATTTTGAAGAAATAATGGTCAAGCACAATATGCATGAGAAAGAAGAATTCAAGTCCATAAAATCACTGAATATTTTTTATCAAGCTGGAACCTCAAAGGCTGGATATCCAGTGTTCTACTATATTGCTCGTCGTTACAAGTGAAGTATTCTTCATAATTACAATATTAAAAATATTGTACTCTGGAAAGCAAGTGATATGGGTTGTTTACCTGAAATTTATAAACCATTGCATTTGTGATACAGCTTCATCTCAGGGATTGGAGTAGTATATCCACAAACCTACAGTCTATCCTTTTCGTAATATTGTCATATCCAGCGCCATACTTACATTGTGTGTGTGTGTGTGTGTGTGTGTGTGTGTGTGTGTAAGAGTGTACCAACATGCAAATAAAAAAATAGCTTTTTATGTTTTGTATGTCTCTACTCTTCTGAAGGAGAAAAATTATGTATTGTTTCAGTTTTAGATAAGTGTCTCCTACAAAAAATGTAGCATATTGCTTTTGTATTAGTTTTCTTCCAGCTTTAATCATTTCTATTCAATCACTACCATCTCATGGAGACTTTTCTCTAACATGTCGTCAATGGATTCATAAACTTTTTTCTGTTATCACTTACACAATGTCATTTTCTTGCTATCTATCTTTGTTTCTGATTCATCATTTGAGCTTTATACAACTATTCTCAGAAAGCATTTAATTATTAAATATAAAGATTCACTTGCAGGCCACTGTACTTGTAAACAGTTGTTACAAGCTATTACGGGTCACCCTCCTCTAACATTACCTTTTTTTTCAGTTTCGAAACCTGATTACTAAGTTGGTCTATTTGATATTGTACCCTGCCCATTTTATTATTGCTTTCAGTTAACTGTTTTCAGTTAACTTATCATTGACTGCACTAAATTTGCTATTGTTATCTGTTTTTATTTCTGTTAACTGATCATTAGCTGCACCAAATTTGCTGTCGTCCATCTTCATTTCCTCTAATTTTAATGCAATCAACTGCAAAATATCGGTTTTCACTGTTTTTTTGCTGACTACACTTTCACTTGGTTTAAACATGTCTTGGCTGGGTCCTACAGCCTTCACATCTACATCATTACCCTTGTCTATATTCTTGTTCCTAGCAATCACACAAGTCCACCAGAAATATTAATTTCACAAATAGTTTGTACTCATATTTTCTGATGTCCTTCATCATAGTTATCAAGTCCTCTTTCAATTCATGTGATCTGCCATTGTTGATGTTATTACATCACTGTTGATCCGACTTTGTAGGGCAGTCCCTACATCTTCTTTCATCGATTGACTGGAGTTTCCATATATATAGAAGCTAGAAATGACACATATCACTTTTCTTTCTTCTTCTGCAACAGACAAATTTTGTTATCGGTGAACAGATCACGGCTGATGCCCATACTTGTAATCTTACCCTCCCACACATCGCTGTTATATTTCTCCATTATTTGCGAAACATTCGAAAGCTTTGAGAGGCGAAAGATATCCGAAAGAAGAACTTTTTGCTTATACTCATTATCTTCTTGTTGTTAGCTCTAATTATTGTCATGTCTAGGGGTACATTCTTGAGGCAGTAATTTTATAACATTGCGGGTTCCTGAAGACAAAATAACTGATGATGATTTGCCTGTTGCTATGAATATCTTTTTATTTTATCCCATACTTTTATATCACACCAACTTTACAACTTTCACTTCTACCACACCAAAAATTACATTGTTATTGACAAGTTTAGAAAAACGTCTACTTCCATCTGAGGCATGCCCACCACTACTTACATTCTGCTGTACTCACAATTTCCAAAGAGTTTACAAAACAAAACAGTTTACAAACTTTCTTGACTGGAGAAGAAGCTTTACCAAATTATATCATTATTGTATAAATAAATCCAGAAATAAATGTGGTAATTAGTGTTAGATTGTGCAAGTAACAATATTGTTATAACCTTTAATCACAATAATTGCGTGGATATTCACACTCTCTCTTAGAAACAATAGCTGATCACATGATTACAACTCAGTCTCTCGTATTTGACGTGCCCACACGTCGGCGCCCACCGAGTATTTTCCCGCACTAGGGGACACAGTACAAGGCCTGACAGGGTGAAGCAGGTGCAGTAGAGTGTGCGGTTGGCGGCCATGCAAGAGTTCAGCAGGGCTGCGATCACCCAGAGGCGTGAAGCGATCAGAACTCAGAAATTGCAGCAGGGCGTCATCTGTGGAAAAATCACTAAGGAATTTTTTCATCTGGCATTTGAAAGTGCAGACAAGGCGCTCGACCTCCCCATTCAACTGCGGATGGAAGGGAGGTACTGTAACATGATGAATCCCTTGTCCTGTACAAAAATCACGGAAGGCCTGCGAAGAGAACTGAGGGCCATTGTGGATGGAAGACCTTCTAGCGCAAAGATTTTAGACAAAGCCAGCGTCGTCGCCGCAGTGGTGGGTGACGGACATCTAACAACAAACGGAAACTTCGAGAAGGCGTCAATCAACAGTAGCCAATAAGTACCGAGGAAGGGGCCAGCAAAGTCGGCGTGCACCCGTTCCCATGGCGGAGCTGGATCAGGCCAGAGAGAGGGCACTGTACGAGGTGCCGCCAGATGTTAAGCACACTGGCCACACGCAGCAACCATATGGGCGATGTCCGAATCAATACCGGGCCAATAAACGTGCCTGCGGGCCAGGGACTTAGTCCGAGAATTACCCCAATGGCCTTTGTGCAACAGTTTGAGAACATCTTTGCGAAAAGAGGCTGGCACCATGACCCGTGGAGATGCGCCATCCGTGGCCAGAAGAACAAGACCATCACGAACAGACAGACGAAGGCGCAAGGCATGGTAGTTGCGAAGGTGCTCCGATGCCCGGCCCTTGGTCCTGTCCGGCCAACCTCATTTAACAAAACCGATCACCCAACGCAGGACCGGGTCCCGCGCAGTAGCCGACGCGACCTGCGAACCTGTAAGTGGAAAGCCCTCGACCGCATGACGTTCTTCCTCATCAATGTGGAAACAGAGGAGTTCATCACGATCGAAAACAGGGTCGGGGCCCATCGACAATCGTGACAATGCATCAGCGTTGGCGTGCTGGGCCGTGGGGCGTTAGTGAATCTCATAATGAAAACGAGACAAGTATAAGGCCCAACGTTGCAGGCGGCGAGCTGCCTTATCCGGAAGTGACGCCGATGGGCTGAACAGAGAGACCAGCGGTTTGTGGTCGGTGATGAGGTGAAACTTAGAACCATACAAAAAAACGCTGAACTTTTTTAGAGCATAAATGATAACGAGCGCCTCCTTTTCGATTTGAGAGTAACGACGTTGCGCCTCGTTGAGGGTCTTGGAAGCATAGGCGATGGGTCGTTCTAACCAATCCTCATACCGATGGTCGAGAACAGCCCCTAGGCCATACTGTGATGCGTCAGTCGCCAGAACCAAGTGCTGACCCGGACAGAATGTGGCAAGACAAGGCACCGACTGCAAATGAGCCTTCAGGCGGACAAAAGCCTGCTCACACCCGTCGAACCAATAGAAGGGGACGTTTTTGCGTAACAGCTGATGCAGAGGATAAGCTACCGCCGCTGCGGATGGAATGAATTTGTGATAATAAGCAATCTTGCCTAGAAACGCCTGAAGTTCTTTGACCGTAGACGGCCGGGGTAGAGCGTTAATAGCCGCAACGTGCTGACGGAGAGGACATATACCCTCATGGGACAAGTGGAAACCAAGATACTCAGTGGAAGGTTGGAAGAACTGTGACTTGTCCAGATTGCATCTCAACCCAGCCGAATGCAAAACCCGAAACAGTGAATGTAAATTACGAAGGTGCTCCTCAGTGGAGGCTCCCGTGACAACAATGTCATCCAGATAGTTTATGCAGCCGGGAACGGAAGCCGTGAGCTGTTCCAAAAACCGCTGAAAAAACGCCGGTGCGCTAGCAACGCCAAATGGTAATCGCTGGTACTGATACAACCCACAAGGAGTGTTGATAACGAGAAATTCCTTGGAAGTAGCGTCCAACGGCAACTGATGGTACGCCTCCGATAAGTCAAGTTTGGAAAATAACTGGCCCCCAGCGAGCTTGGTAAACAACTCCTCAGGACGGGAAGAGGATAAGTGTCAATGAGGCTCTGAGCGTTGACGGTGGCTTTAAAGTCACCACACAATCGCAGACTCCCGTTTGGTTTAGAAACCACCACGATCGGCGATGCCCATTTGCTGGAGGTAACCGGAAGGAGAATCCGTGAAGCTGTTAACCTGAATAGCTCAGCCTTGACAGGTGCACGCAACGCCACCAGAATAGGGTGTGCCCGGAAAAACTTAGGGCGAGCCATAGGTTTAAGAGTAATGTGGGCTTCAAAATCCTTGGCACAACACGGACGAAAATTCAGAACACAATCCATCCAGCTGTTGATACGGAATATCCTCAGATATGAGGTGCACATCATCATCAATGGAGAACCCGAACAACTGGAAAGCATCATAACCGAACAGGTTTTCAGTGCCCGCATGATCCACCACATAAAACGTGAGGGGCTGAACAACAGACTTGTAAGCAGTGGAAGCATCAAACTGGCCCATGATAGGAATTTTCTGTTTATTATAAGTCCTCAGATTTCGCGTAACTGGAGACAAAGGAGGGGAGCCCAACGCCAAATACGTGCGAGAATTAATGAGAGTTACTGCAGAGCCAATGTCCACTTGCATGCAGATGTCTTTATTCAGAACACGAACAGTAACAAACAACTTATTTGTTTGAGAAAGCACACAGTGAACATCCATGTCCGACGCCTCGTCCTCGTCGACAGGAACTTTATGGGACTGACACACAGAAGCAATGTGGCCTTTTTTTCCTACATGAACTACACGTGGCCCAACATTTTGGACACGCTTCCCTGTCGTACTGTACGAAACAACGGGGGCAAGAAGGAAGTGCGGAACGAACCGGCTTCTGTGGTTGCTGGTTTCGCTGCGAGCGTTGCGGCCCATCGCGATGTTGTTGATGCGAGTGAACTGCCGCCACATCGTCATTCTCCTATGAAACAGGCAAATTGCCCGTGTCGAGAGTTGACTGTACAGCACCTACATCACACCACGCGTCGATTTGCGCGCCAGCAGCGTGAGACACTTCAAAGGATTGAGCGATGCTTAGAACTTCCGACAACGACGGGTTTGGCAGTTGGAGGGCACATTGCCGAACTTCTTTATCAGGAGCAAGCCGTAGAATAGCGTCCCTAACCATTGAGTCAGCATAAGACTCGTGATGTGTGTCCGTGACAAACTGACATTTCCTACTCAGACCGTGTAGTTCCCGCTGCCCAAGCCCAGTAAGATTGATGGGGCTGTTTACGACACCGGTAGAACGCCACGCGGGCGGCAACGACGTGGGTGTTTTTTCGATAATAGTCAGACAATAAGTCACACATTTCTTGGAAGGACAGGGAGGCAGGTTCCCACAGAGGGGCTAACTGAGATAGCAGCTGATAGACTCGAGGGGAAATCCAAGATAGAAATAACGACTTACACATAGGAGCGTCGACAACGCCAAAAGCCAAGAAGTGTTGCCGCAACCGCTTCTCATAATCCTCCCAGTCTTCAGCGGCCTCGTCGTAAGGAGGGAATGGAGGCGGAGAAGAGGAAGACAGACGATGAGTAAGCGACGTCGACAACGCCTGAATCGCTGCCGTCAGCTGTGTTTGTTGAGCCTGAATAGTAGCCGTCAGCTGTGTTTGTTGTTCAATGAGCGCTTGCATAAGCTGTTCCGTGTCTGCCCTGTCACGAACACGCAAATCCACAATGCAGTGAAAATGTCCCATCCTCGTCGCCAAAAAGTGTTATAACCTTTAATCACAATAATTGCGTGGATATTCACACTCTCTCTTAGAAACAATAGCTGATCACATGATTACAACTCAGTCTCTCGTATTCGACTGCCGTGCCGTGACATGCGGCCGGCGCCGTTCGTAGCTAGGTGGCACTCCCGCGCTCAGCCGATTTGCGGAGCGCCTCTATCGCCATTTGTGCGTACTGTCGTGGCGGCACTGTTAAATGTCGTGGCACTATCACAACAAATATGAGTTTTAATTATGCCAGAAATTTTGTAATTTCAAATATTTTTAAAGGAAGAGTGGTTTTAACCTTTAGTACATATTGACTGTAACACATTAATTTCTTTTTATACGTTTTAGCCTGAAATATAATACATTGTAAACAAAATCATATGATGAAGTTCATTCAGTTAAACAGTTGAGAATGTTCACCTGTACAAGAATCCAGAGTATACTTGGTATCGGTGATTTCTGTTAGTAATGTTAAAGGAGGGTGACCCATTATAAAGTGATTGCCGTGATGAAGTTGTTGAATGTTTCTTGTATCAGCATTGTCATTTATATCATTTCATCAGTTCAAATATGTAAGTGTGTGACTATTGTCAGCTCTTTTAACACCAACCTAATTTACCTTTCTTGATGATTATGCTCTTTTAGAAGACTTTGTTTGAAGTCAGTTATACGTTTCAGTTTTGACTACATGAGTATATTATTGTTACTATTACAGGATTGGTGAAACAAATGGAGATCTTCTTATTTACCATGTTATATTAACACTGAAGCCTTTCTGCCACTCTCCATTTGAATTAGTGGTTGATTTTACTCATACCTGCTCTGACAACAGATTTAGGTAGGTTAATCAATGTTAATTGTCTATAACTCCATTAATATTTCTATCAATCAATGCCAATGATCATCTAAAAGAATTATACATACTATCAGTATGCCAAGCAATTCAGTTTGCTAATGTTCTCTCTGCTTTTGCAGGACAGAATTTCTGCAAAAATGGTTTTATGTTCTGCCAGAAGTAGCATATGAAAATGTTCACGCTGCATATGTTTATAACTGCAATAGTTGGGTTAGAGAATACACTAAATTCCATGACCGTATTCTAGCTCCATTGAAGGTATGACCTAAACAGTTTACAAACAAATTGTGTGTAAACTTATACACATATTTTTAGCTGTAATCTAATCATTTAAAGTGAAAATGTTGTTGGTAAATCTATTGTTGTTCAGACCATATGGCTCCTCTTTATGTTTCTAATAATTTTCATGCTGGATATTGCAACATAATACTCATTCATGCAATGTAGTGTCTCAGAACAAAGTAATGTTTAGTTTTGTCTGCTATCTAAATTATAGTTTCTCCCCCGTCGTGCTGCTTGTTTGTTTATGCTCATGGCCGTCTGTCAGTTTATAGGGTGTGAACTCTACACCTATAGTAACTGTGAAACAAAATCTCTCATTGTATTGTGACCACACTGAAAGTCTTCCCCTAATGCACTGACACTTTAATGTGTCAGTTTCATGTGGTACGTATTTTGTACTGTGGTTGCATCAAATACCAGCAGATGTTGGCCTGACCCACCTCATTTATGACACTACCAAACTCAGCAAGAAATTGCACAATAGAATTACTGAATACTTAGTGTTGCATCCTGATCCATCACAGAGTTTGATTACAATCTTCACAACACCAGAAGGGATCGGCAATCCTTAGGGCCATGCGCCCTTTCTGCTTTTGATGAAACCACAGTACATGGGTGTAGGCTGGCTTCCCTGACTGCCTTCTTAATTCTGTCCATATTGGGTCAGGTATGGGTTGCACAGTCATAAATGCCCACAAAAGGGTGAAATCAGTAAACTGCATACTTAGTAATAAAATAATCTCAAAAAAATCTTAAAATCAGTGCAGCACTCTGTTCACTAATGGAAAAATGCTGCTATTTCTCAACAGAAACAATCAGTTGTTGAATGCGTACATAAATGCAAAAGAAGAAAACAAGCAAAGATCATTTCCAGAAAAAAAAACTATTTAAGTTTTTGCAACAGTTAAACTAACATTCCATTCAAAAAGCTGCTGTCACCTTAAAAAAAAAAATTAGTTTGAAAGCATTCACACTTTGTCTTCTGGCTGACCTTTAAAATTTTTACACCTATTCATAGGGAAAAGGGGGGGGGGGTGGAGGACACCAAAAATGAGTGCTACATTTTTAGGTCCCTATTAATATATTTGAAAAAATTCTCTCTACATTGTTGTAAACATGCTAATTATTTGCAGGGTAGAATCACACACAAACGGTACTGAAAAGTATTAGAGATGTCACAGCACAAGTGACGGTCCTGAATATGGAGGTATTGAAGTTTATATCATAGTGTAATACAGCTTTCATATTACTAGGCATACAACCAGGTAAACTTAGATGAGCATCAGTAAAATACAAAGTGCAGTTAGAGTTAGAGTGCAATGTAATGTAAAAGTATGGGTTTAATGGCAGATCAGATGAGCAAAAGGCATTCCCATGTGTTATCATGCTGGCCACAATGGAGACAATAGTCTGTTTAGTGGGTATGGTTTTAGTAAAAGGTGAATTACATGTGGAAGTAGTGGGGACTTGTCCTTCATTCACAATTAGAGATAAATGCAGAATGCTTTTCAGAGACCGTGTAGCTGTCTTAAGTTTGTATTCTGAAGCAAAGTTGAGACCAAGCTTATTTAGATTTCCCCATATTAAAAATGGAATCCACAATATGACACTGTAGCCAAACCAATGTCACACTTCACACACACTCCCCAGACTGCATCATAAGTGTGACTCAAGCCAGCCCAAGGCTGGCTTATACATCTGATTCTGGGATGGTCTCACCAAAGGGTGCTCTTGTTGATAAATGCCATCTTGATGGTTGTGCCAAAGTGATTAACAGTGATCGGGTGGCACCACTACATCACTCCGCTCCCTACAGTGGGTATCACTTGAGGAGAAACATGTACATAGTGCATGGTTCAGTGATGGTGCCACTGGGAGAGATTGTGGATCAGTGAACATGAGTGCTGCTGCAGAAGGATGGAGCAAGATGGGGCTCCATGGATGTTGCATGAGTCACCCCTGGAATGGAGGGCCTGCTGGGGGCAGAGAAACAGGCAGCTGCTGAGGCAAAGTTTATGTCTGTGATACTGTAGGAATCCACAGTCTTAGGCCACAGTAAACAACATGGACCTTTGGTAGATGGAGAACAAAGGCGAAACAAGGTTTGGTGGTGTCTGGGCTCATGAGCCATAAGTGGTGCACCCACCTGCATCAAAGAAGGCCTTAATAATGGAATGCACTTGTGGTTGATGCAACTAGTCCAAATGCTGAAGTGAGGGCGGCGATGGAGCTGTGCCACCGTATGATGGCCTACAGTCAGGGTGGCCTGTAAGTTGCTAGGAAATCACAATGGTTGAGAAGTGCAGTGTTGGGCATCTCTTCCACTGGCGGTGGCTGTAACATAATCTTCCATATGTTTGAGTCCATTGGCTGAGTGATTGAACCCCAAATACTTCAGACTCTGTTATCTGAAAGAACATTTGAATTGGTTGCATTTTTGTCCTATTACTGTTTCAGGAATCATAAATCCAAAAGTGTGGAAAGAGTCTGTTTCAGAAATGATGCCCATTTTGGCATCAGTTACCATAAAAAAAGTTTACTCGATGAATGAATTGGTCGTAAGTGAAATTATAAATGTTCGTACCAAGGGTGCATTATGATACCGGTAGGTCCAAAAATTTGTCTCAGCAGCCAGCAAACAGGGTGACCATAATCTTAATTAATTAGACTGATTCAACAAGGACACAGAAGCACCTGTGTCCAGGAGTAATTTCATATGCTGTGTGCCTATCAATACATGTAAGTACATTTCCTAGGTTGCGTCTGGAAAACGCTACTTCAAGCAGAGACGTGTTACATGACCCTCACATTCATCTGTTCCTGGCATTAGCTGATGATTCGGATAATGATTATAAAACCCCTTCTGATCAGCGGTCAAAGAAGGGAGAACCAAACCATCATTCCGTCATGTTGTTGTTGTGGTCTTCAGTCCAGAGACTGATTTGATGCAGCCCTCCATGCTACTCTAACCTGCACAAGCTTCTTCATCTCCAAGTAACTACTGCAACCTACATCCTTCTGAATCTGTTTAGTGTATTCATGCCTTGGTCTCCCTCTACAATTTTTACCCTCCGCATTTCCCTCCAATACTAAATTGATGATCCCTTGATGCCTCGGAATGTGTTCTACCAACAATCCCTTCTTTTACTCAAGTTGTGCCACAAATTTCTCTTCTCCCCAATTCTATTCAGTACCTCCTCATTAGTTATGTGATCTACCCATCTAATCTTCAGCATTCTTCTGTATCACCATATTTCAAAAGCTTCTATTCTCTTCTTGTCGAAACTATTTATCGTCCATGTTTCACTTCCATACATGGCCACACTCCATACAAATACTTTCAGTAACAACTTCCTGACACTTAAATCTACACTCGATGTTAACAAATTTCTCTTCTTTAGAAATGCTTTCCTTGTCATTGCCAGTCGACATTTTATATCCTCTCTACTTCGACCATCATCAGTTATGTTGATCCCCAAATAGCAAAACACATTTACTACTTTAAGCATCTCATTTCCTAATCTAATACCCTCAGCATCACCTGACTTAATTCAACTACATTCCATTATCCTTGTTTTACTTTTCTTGATGTTCATTTTATATCCTCCTTTCAAGAAACAGTCCATTCTGTTCAGCTGCTCTTCCAGGTCCTTTGCTGTCTCCATACAAATACTTTAAGAACTTAAATTTTGTTAACAAATTTCTCTTCTTCAGAAATGCATTCCTTGCCATTGCCAGTCTACATTTTATATCCTTGCTACTTTGACCATCAGTTATTTTGCTCCCCAAATAGCAAAACTCATCTGCTACTTTAAATGTTTCATTTCCTAATCTGATTCCCTCAGCATCACCTGATTTAATTCGGCCACATTTCATTATCCTCATTTTGCTTTTGTTGATGTTCATCTTATATCCTTCTTTCAAGACACTGTCCATTCCGTTCAGCTGCTCTTCCAGCTCCTTTTCCCATGTCTGACAGAATTACAATGTCGTCATCACACCTCAAAGTTTTATTTTTCTCCACGGATGTTAATTCTTTTCCAAATTTTTCTTTTGTTTCCTTTACTGCTTGCTCAATACACAGACTGAGTAACATCAGAGATAAGCTACAACCCTGTATCGCTCCCTTCTCGACCACTGCTTCCCTTTTGTGCCTCTTCACTCTGACAACTGCCATTTGGTTTCTGTACAAATTGAAAATAGCCTTTCACTCCCTGCATTTGACCCATGTCACCTTCAGAATTTGAAAGCGAGTATTCCAGTCAACATTGTCAAAAGCTTTATCTAAGTTTACAAATGCTAGAAATGTAGGTTTGCCTTTCCTTGATCTATCTTCTAGAATAAGTCGTTGGGTCAGTGTTACCTCACGTGTTCCAACATTTCTATGGAATCCAAAGTGATCTTCCCCGAGGTCAGCTTCTACCAGTTTTTCCATTCGTCTGTAAAGAACTCGTGCTAATATTTTGCAATTGTGACTTATTAAACTGATAGTTTGGTAATTTTCACACCTATCAATAGCTGCTTTCTTTGGGATTGGAATTATTATATTCTTCTTGAAGTCTATCATAATTTTGACTATTAGCCACCATACTGGCTGATAAGAGAGACAAACTTCATTATTATAATATAAATATTTGCACGGCTTATTTAAATATGCAACTACAATATTTAGTAGTCATTCCCTTAATTTTATGTTTTATCTGCCCTCGTGTGAGCATTTTTCAAACAGAGACTTCTCAAAAGAAAACACATACACCTAGTTGCACTGGATTACCATGTAGCCTCTTGAGATTGGCCAGTTGCAGGAAGCATGTCACCATAAAAAATGTGTCCCTATCCTGTAGATTATAGGATATGGGTTCCGCTTTTTGCAAACACACTGCTTTTTCTTTTTACCCAAATATGTTTCAGCACCTCTGTGCCATCATCAGTGGGTTTTTTTGTTTATTGAAAAGCTGTAAAAAGTGAAAATATTTTAGGTTGTAATTGATTTAAGAAAATGAGGCATATAGAAAGCTTTTGTTTGTATTTGCTTCTTACTGTGATTTTAGATAATTTGGTTTTACAGAACCAACTCTAGTGTCCTGCACTAACAGCTTGTCAGCCTAGTGATGTAAATGTAAATTTCATCAGCAATGTAACACATCCTTTGATTTTTGAAAACGTGATTTTTGGTGTGTCCAAATGTTTTGCATATATATTTGTTACAACACACATTTTGTAGTAACTGATCTTTCTTGTTTTGGATTTCGAAGACACTGCACACACATATTAATGTAATTTATTTCTTTATAAACTTCTTTTTACTTCACAAGATGTGGTGAGCACTATGTTGGTGTCATTTGTTCCCAAGAGAGTTTGACACCAAATTTGAATTTTGTTTACTTTCTCTCTCTCTCTCTCTCTCTCTCTCTCTCTCTCTCTCTCTCTCTCTCTCCCTCTCTCTCTCTCTCTCTCTGTGTGTGTGTGTGTGTGTGTGTGTGTGTGTGTGTGTAACCTTGTTTAGCTGTTTGTGTTGCCTTTTCTGTAAAGTTTTTGTAATGCATTAAATAATGTGCCTTTACAGAATATAATTTATTCATTTAAAACCTGTTTGCCTTCTGCTGTTGTCTCCTGACGTTCTCTCATTCTGTCAGTTTGTGGTATAGGCAGTGGGTGGATTTCAGTATTTTAAAATCTGTTTCTATTGTAGTTGGGTGGAGCTTTCGGGCTATTAGGCAGTGAGCAAATGTGCTATGAGTGCTGTTACTTTTTAGGGCTCTGAGGTGTTCTGAATATCTTGTTTTAAAGTTCCCGCCTGTTTGTCCTATGTGTAATGACAAGTGTTGCATGAGAGTTCATGTATTCCTTTTCTCTTGAATTTATCTGTGGGTGTCTCCTGTTTTCTGAGTTTTTTGTTTTGTGTTGTCTGTCCTGTATCCTATTTGAAATCCCAGTTTCTTCAATATGTTGCCTGTTTTGTGGACAATTTTGTTATTGCAGGTGAGTAGGTGCCATTTGGTTTTGTGTGTGTGGTGTTGTACTGTTGTGTCTTGCATTTGGTCATTGTTTGTATGTTGTGTTGTTCTGTGTTGTGTTAGGTTTTGTGTGTATGTGATGTACTTTTGTTCCTTGTCTATGTACAAACTTGTTTGTTTAATGTCTCCATCATGTGGGGCTTATAACCATTTTCTTGTGCTATCTGTCTTATTGTGTTTAGTTCCTGTCTATAATTCAGTTTGCTTATAGGTCTTGTGCTCAGTCTTTTGAACATGAATCGGAATCGGAATCTTGCTTGCTTGTATGCCACCGAGTGGTTCGAGTGATTGTGAATGGTGGTGCTCGTGGTTGTCGGTGTCCTGAATATTGTGGCTGTAGTTTATTTTTCATATGGTGAGGTCCAGGAAATTTAGTGTGTTTTCTGTTCCTGTATCTAATGTGAAGTGAAGTTTTGTGTGTTAGTTGTTTATTTCCTTGTGTAGCTGTTCTAAATGACATGTGGTTCATCAGTTAGGCATATTATGTCATCGGCGTAATGGCACCAATATATGACTTTTTTATTTTTTTGTCTGATTACGTGTGTGAACATGCTGTTCTCCAGTTTGTTCATGAATATATTGGCTAGTACGACACTAATTGGCATGTTCGGAATAAAATTCTTTGTTGAACGTAAAGTAATTTTGTGCTGTTATGTCTTGAGTATGGTTGTTATTCCATTAATGTGTGAGACTGATGTGTTTCCTTGTTGTTTCAGTCTTTGTGTGGTGATGTTGATTGTTTCACTTATTGGAATACAAGTGTGGACTGATGTGAAATCCAATGGTATGAGGCTTGTTGTGTCCGGTATGTCTACGTTCTTGGTTCTCTCTATTCCTTGCATTGAGTTCTCTACGTTTATGTTGCTTTCAAACATGCATATGCTGTTTAGTGATGCGTGTGTATGCTGGGCTAGGTGGTATGATGGAGTAGATCCAGAGTTGATGATCGGCCTCAACCCTCTATAGACGATTGCAACAAATTTATAACGGTTACAGTACATTGCTGTATGTGCTTAACGAGAAGTATTTTCACACAGTTGCCGAGTGTAGCAGATGCATGACGCTTCGGACAACAGATATAGGAAGTGGAACTTTCGTCAACTACTTGAGCCGTTGTCTCTAGTGAGTTCCGTGTAGCGTGGGCACGTGTGTTTCAGCTGTTGTTATTTAGTATTACTGATCTTAAAAAATGTAAGTTGTCAACTTTACATAAATATTGTAGGATGTATATAATATTGATGTACTTCTGGATGAAAAATGGTTATTGTAGACATAGCTCTTACAGTTTGTGAGCATAAACACATTTAACAGCTTTGGCATACACAACAAAACTGTTGTTTGCTTAGATCATGAAACTTGCAGCATTTTATGGAAAGAACAGGCATGTTGTTGCTACAGATGATGAATACGTGTCAACAAATAGGGAAACAACAATCAGCAGTTCTGAAGATGGTAAGGTATGTTGCTTTTATCTCTGGGCTGTACTGCAGCATTATGTAATACTGTTTCTGCCTTAGTGATTTTAAAAAGACACTAAAACGTATACGTTTTGATGCTTTCGGAACCAAATAGTCAAGAGGATGTCTGTGTTCTTGATGTAGAGAATACTTCAGCTGCTTCAGCATTATGTGAAACCACTAGGCAAAAACCAGTTTGGAGAAATATTAGCAATGGCAACAGTGCTCATGACATACCACAGTGGCTAGGTTCAATCCATGAGTCTACTTCAATCCAAGAACCTGTTGAATATTTCAAACACTTCTTTGACACTCAACTTCTCAAACATATTACTGAACAGACAAATCTGTATTCTGTTCAGAAGAATCCAGTTAAACCTCTCCAGCTGACTGTCAGTGAACTGGAGCAATATATAGGAACAGCATTGTATGTGCCACTTGTTAATGCACTACATACTTGATGATATTGGTATACTTCATTTAGTGTTCCTTTTGTGTCAGATATGATGAGTTGAGAAAGTTGGTAATGTATAAAGGCCATTCTCCATTTCAATGACAACACCAAAATGGCTAATGTAGGTGCAAACAAAGACAAGCTTTTCAAGCTTAGGCCATTAATAAATAGTTTGTTCAAAAAATTCAACAACCTACATATTAATAGGATGCTCTGTGTTGATGAGCAGATGGTGCCATTCAAGGGAATGTCTAACTTCAAACAGTACATGCCAAAGAAATCTCACGAATGGGGGTATAAATTATATATATATTGAGTGATTGGAAAGGAATTGTGTACACTTTTGAAGTGTATTGTGGGAAACATGACCCTTTACCAGAAATGCAAGAGTTTGGGGTTAATGCCAATGTCGTTTTGCGCCTTTGCAAGGCCATTCCCCGACAACGGAACCACTTTTTGTACTTTGACAATTGGTTTACAACAATTCCACACCTTTCAGAGCTTGCTTGCATGGAGATCTTTTGTTCGGGGACTGTCAGAGCCAACAGGTTGCCTGGATGTGTGTTGGCAACTGACAAGGTTTGAAAAAAATGGCAAGAGGTGCATATGATGTACAGGAGGCAGATATTGATGGTAAATGTGTGTGTTTTATCAAATGGTTTGGTAACAGGTCTGTAGTACTTGCATTTATATTTTATGCTGCAGAACCACTAAATAAGGTGAAGCGATGGGATAGAAATACCAAAACAAAAATTGAAGTTGTCTGTCCATCAATTATTTGCCTCTACAACAAGTTTATGCACTATACAGAATCAACATCAGATCAAAGAAGTACTACCTGCAGTTGTTTTTTCACTTCCTTGACATGGTGGTAGTAAATGCATGGCTATTGTACAGAAGGGACAGTGACTACATTGGGATTCCCAAAAATAAGCAGAGGCCAATTTGTCAGTTCAAAGCTGGCATAGCTGTTGCCCTATGCAGAATGAACAAAGACGTAAGTGGACGGAAGAGGGGAAGACCATGAAGTATAAAATGCAGACTATGCAAAGAAGAAGAAAGTAGGACATGCATCTAAACCAATTCCTCAACAGGTTGTTTGCCAGGATAATGTTGGCCATTGGCCAGTTGTGTTGGAGAAGAGAGGTAATGCAAAATGCTAAACTGCTAAGGTAGTCCATCAATTGTTTGTCAAAAGTGTAATGTTCATTTGTGCATTGAAAAAGAAAAGGAACTGTTTTCTGGACTTTCATAAGAAATAATAACCATGCAAGTCAAGGGTTTCAGCTTTGTAAATACTTTCATATAAGTAATTATTCACTAGCCAATATTGGATTCACCCATATCCCTAGATGCCTAATGTAACATATATGTAACGATTCAAAATATACTATTTATATACATGAAGTGATGCATTTTTTATGAATGTGTTTCATATGACCTTCAAGGAACACAAATATAACATTTAGAATTTTTTGTCTTTATTGATTCACAATTCTGTCCACAGAAGGTTAATGAGGTATGTTCTTTGTGCAGATTATGTAGGGATTTTAGAGTGGATGTCTTTGGATTTTTTTGTGTCATTCATTTTATCTGGCCGTTTGAGAATGTTTTGCTATTGGTTCTCTGGTCAGTTTGGTGATGTTGTCCTCCAGAAGTACCAATTTTTTATCTATGTATTCATTTTCATTCATAATCATGGAATGCCGAACTAGTGCTCACCACATCTTGTGAAGTAAAAAGGAATTTATAAAGAAATAAATTACATTAATATGTATGTGCTGTGTCCTCGAAATCCAAAAGTATATGCAAAACTTTTTGACACACCAAAAAAACAAGTTTTTAAAAATCAAGAGATGTGTTAAATTGCTGATGAAATTTACGTTTACATCATTTGGTTGACAGGCTGTCAGTGCAGGACACTATAGAGTTGCTTCTGCAAAACCCCATAATGTAAAATCATGGTTAGAAGCAAATACAAACAAAAACTCTCTTTAGGCCTTACTTTGTTAAATCAGTTATAACCTAAAATACTTTCACTTTTTACAGTTTTTAATTAAAAAAATTACCCACTGTTGATGACACAGAGGTTCTGAAACATGTTTGGATAAAAAGAAAAAGCAGTGTGTGAGCAAAAAGGCAGAACCCCTATCTTATTATTTAATGGAAATGCAGAAAGAAAGGACGTGAGCTGCAGATCCAAAAGAGAATATCCTGTAGATTTTGGCAGTGTCAACTGGCCACTACTAGCACCTTTTTATTATTATTATTATTTCCAGCTAACGACATCAGTACTATTTTTAATTGCTTTATTTCTGTTGTGGTTGACATTTTTGGTACATCCTCTTCCTTCAGCAGAATTATTTGACCCTGTTTTTCTTGCTACATTCTGGAAATTTTGTTATTAAAATTACGTGGAAGATGTGAATTATATGTCATATGGTTTATATGTTATATTACATATCTTCTGCATTGGGTAATTATAATGCATCTCACTCCATGATATGCTTTTACTGGAAGCATCTTAGAACTTTATCTAGGGATTCAAAGCATAATATTAATATATTTTTACTACTATTGTATTGTGAGTGTACTAAATGTAATGGTTCTTATTTTCAGGGAAATCGTAAAATAATATTTATTGAAGCACCTGCAAGACTAAATGATTTTATAGAACCTGATCAACAGAAACTTCCTGGGGCTACCCTATCCCTTGATGAAGATCTGAAGGTCTTCAATAATGCCTTAAAGCTCTCTCATAAGGACACTAAAGTTGCTATTAAGGTAATATACTTTTATGAAGTTAAAAAATAAACAATTTAATTAATGAAATGTGGTTTGAATATACACTTGTTTGTAATAATCATGTAAGGCTGTTGCCAATTACGTGCTTTAAAAAAATGAATTGTTTATCTCTACTTTACTTTCATTATTTGCATATTCCATGGGCCATAATTGCAACTTCTTGTTGAGATACACTGGTAAGCCAAAACATTATGACCACTGCCCACCACAATGTTGGATGCCACTTGATGGTGTTGCAGGTATGTGATGCAGTAATGAAAGTATGTAAGTGGAGCAGACACAGATGGAGGATCACCCTAGTGAAGAAGTGGGCTGTAAATGGGGAAATCTATTGAGATAAGTGACTGACTGAGGGCAAATTATTATTAGACAGAGCCGTGAACGAGTATCTCAAAAACATTGAAGCTGGTCAAATGTTCAAATGCTACTGTCTTGACCAACTACAGAGATAGGTACAAGATCAGTGAAACAACCACTAGGCGCTAAATGGTTGGACGTCCATGACTCGACACAGAACGTGGGGTTCTGCTCTGTAAGTTAGGGTAGATGGCAATCTGTGGAATCTCTGCCAAAAGAGCACAATGCTGGTGCATACACAAGTGTTTCAGAACACATTGTTTATTGTACATTGTTAGACATGGATCTCTGCAGCAGACCACCCTTGTGCGTTCATATGTTGACCAATTAAATCATTAACTGCGATTGCATTGGGCTCGTGACCTATGGGATTCAATCATCAAGCAATGGAAACGTGTCGGCTCTACACTAGGTTGATGGTTGTCTCCACAAACACCATCATCGATGTGAATGGTGGCTAGAAAAGTGCAATACACCAGACACAGGCTGGTGGGAGCAGTATTATGCTATGGGAGACATTCTCTCGCAATTGCATGGGACCTGTGGTGGAAATTGAAGACATGCTGATAGGTGCAAGCCACCTGCATTCCTTCATGCTTGATGTTTTCCCCAACAGCGATGTCATCATTCAGCAGTATAACTATCAGTGTCTCAGAGCCAGAACCTGCTACAGTGGCTTGAGGAGCATCACAGTGAACTCATGTTGATGCCCCGGCAGCCAAATTTGCATGATATAAATATTGTGAAACCTATCTGGGCCGCTGCCGGGCACCATCACTGCGTACGCAAATCAGCAGCCCAATATTTACAAGCATTATGTGACCTGTGCATGGACCTCTAATGCCACCACACAAATCTACGAACAAACAATCAGATCCCATACACAGAATCAGCGATGTATTTTGTTCCAAAGAAGGAGAAACATGTTATTGAACAGGTGGTCATAATGTTTTGGCTCATCAGTGTATGTTAACTTCATACGCTAAAGTAATACACAACCATGAAACTACAACAAAAGTCTTTAACAGAACTTTAATTAAATCATTTTCTTAAGCAGGTATGATCAGTACTATTTTGTTAATCACTTCTCATACAGCTGTTTTGCAACTATTTATGTATTTGGGATACCTGTTCCTTAGAAGGGACTTGGAAATTTGTCAATTAAAGTAAGCTAGTACTCCTTTGGTATGGTTGTCAGATGGCTCATCAGTGTAGAAGTGTGCAGAGGAACAATGAAGTGAATTAAAAATCTGTGAATTACATCTATTTATAAATAAAAGCTGACTTAAGAATTTTCCTTTGTGTGAGACTGCTTGTACAAGATTCATGTGCAAATTTGAAGTTCTAGAATCGCATATTTTACTGTCCATGTCGCTTCTGCATAATCTTTCATTGATTCCATGAATACCCATTTGTATTGTGATGTGTTGTGAAATTTGAACATTCACGGTTGCCACAATAAACTTGTACAGTTCTTGTCAATTGTAGGCTTAAACTTAATTGTGATCAGGGTGTATACGACCCGGGACAACCAGGAGATCCGGGAAAAGCTCGGGAATTTTTTCATCTGGGAGAAAATCAGGAAAAACCCAGAAAATTTTTAGAATTCCAGGAAAAAAAAAAATAACACTTAAGTTGCAATGGAAATGCGTCATATACAACAAGAAAACACAGTACTCAAACAAGTGTCTGCTAACAGCAAAATGTGTCAAAGGCTTTAGGAAGATTATGCAGTGCTTCATAACAACAAATTGCTTCTGATGAGTGTGATGTCACAACTGTTTACCTTAGATTGGTTTGAGCAGCTGTGAATGGGCTCGTGTGCTGTTGAGTTATGTATGAGTTGTACCTTCTTCCACTTCTGGATATAGAAGTGTGGCTGTTAGCTGTACAAGCAGTAGCAGCAAACAGCCAGATACTACCCATAAAAATTTTATTAGCACACCCAAGCTGCCAGTTTCAGCCATGCGCAGCAGGCCTGGATCTAAGGGGTGGGAGGGTAGAGGGCATTTGATATTGGTGCTTCATGAATTATATTCTGTAGTGTTATAAACATGACCATTTGTGCCAAAACAGTCTCGTTAATTTGATGTATGTTACAATGGTTGCAATATTAGTAAGGCCTATTTCGTTTTATCTAGCAGATAGAGACAAAACAGATGTAATCAGATTGAGAAACCACACCGGTCTTGGGTACTAATTGTATTAACAGCTCTTTCAGTATTAGATAACGACATTTCGACTTTTTATGTAACAAAACATTTGACGGACTTTGATGGTGTAATAGATTCTTTCACAATCTTTAGCAAGATAGAGAGAAAAAATTGCTAGGGCCTAAAGATTGAGGAAATGTATACTGACTTACTTGTTTCTTGTCTTTACTGTTTTTATATATCCAGACATGTCTGCTTGTGTCTGTGTATGTGCAGATGGATATGTGTGTGTGTGTGTGCGCGAGTGTATACCTGTCCTTTTTTCCCCCTAAGGTAAGTCTTTCCGGTCCCGGGATTGGAATGACTCCTTACCCTCTCTCTTAAAACACACATCCTTTTGTCTTTCCCTCTCCTTCCCTCTTTCCTAATGAAGCAACCGTTGGTTGCGAAAGCTTGAATTTTGTGTGTATGTTTGTGTTTGTTTGTGTGTCTATCGACCTGCGAGCACTGTTGTTTGGTCTCTAGAAGAGCGAAGCGTTCCAAAGGATTGGAAAAGGGCACAGGTCATCCCCATTTTCAAGAAGGGACGTCGAACAGATGTGCAGAACTATAGACTTATATCTCTAACGTCGATCAGTTGTAGAATTTTGGAACATGTATTATGTTCGAGTATAATGTCTTTTCTGGAGACTAGAAATCTACTCTGTAGGAATCAGCATGGGTTTCGAAAAAGACGGTCGTGTGAAACCCAGCTCGCGCTATTCGTCCACAAGAATCAGAGGGCCATAGACGTGGGTTCACAGGTAGATGCTGTGTTTCTTGACTTCCGCAAGGCTTTTGACACATTTCCCCACAGTCGTTTAATGAATAAAGTAAGAGCATACGGACTATCAGACCAATTGTGTGATTGGATTGAGGAGTTCCTAGATAACAGAACGCAGCATGTCATTCTCAATGGAGAGAAGTCTTCCGAAGTAAGAGTGATTTCAGGTGTGCCGCAGGGGAGTGTCATAGGACCGTTGCTATTCACAATATACATAAATGACCTGGTGGATGACATCGGAAGTTGACTGAGGCTTTTTGCAGATGATGCTGTGGTGTATCAAGAGGTTGCAACAATGGAAAATTGTACTGAAATGCAGGAGGATCTGCAGCGAATTGACGCATGGTGCATGGAATGGCAATTGAATCTCAATGTAGACAAGTGTAATGTGCTGAGAATACATAGAAAGATGAGTCCCTTATCATTTAGCTACAAAATAGCAGGTCAGCAACTGGAAGCAGTTAATTCCATAAATTATCTGGGAGTACGCATTAGGAGTGATTTAAAATGGAATGATCATATAAAGTTGATTGTCGGTAAAGCAGATGCCAGACTGAGATTCATTGGAAGAATCCTAAGGAAATGCAATCCGAAAACAAAGGAAGTAGGTTACAGTACGCTTGTTCGCCCACTGCTTGAATACTGCTCAGCAGTGTGGGATCCGTACCAGATAGGGCTGATAGAAGAGATAGAGAAGATCCAACGGAGAGCAGCGCGCTTCGTTACAGGATCATTTAGTAATCGCGAAAGCGTTACAGAGATGATAGATAAACTCCAGTGGAAGACTCTGCAGGAGAGACGCTCAGTAGCTCGGTACGGGCTTTTGTTAAAGTTTCGAGAACATACCTTCACCGAAGAGTCAAGCAGTATATTGCTCCCTCCTTCGTATATCTCATGAATAGACCATGAGGATAAAATCAGAGAGATTAGAGCCCACACAGAAGTATGCCGACAATCCTTGTTTCCACGTACAATACGAGACTGGAATAGAAGGGAGAACCGATATAGGTACTCAGGGTACCCTCCGCCACACACCGTCAGGTGGCTTGTGGAGTGTGGATGTAGATGTAGGTGTAGATGTAAGTCACATCATCTTTGTTTTTAGATATATTTTTCCCACGTGGACAATATTATATGTGAAAGCTTTGCTGTTCTTGTAGCAATACTATGTATATTAATTTAAAACATTAACTGTTCCTGTTTGTGTGTTTGTACTACTTAACAGTGATGTTGCTATTGGCTGACTACATCATGTGTCCTATGCTCAGAATATACGCCGTCATTGGCTGGCAAATTCACATGACATGAGCTATTACTGGCTTACAAAGGTGCATCGCAATCTCAGTTTCGATGTTTTGGAAAGTAACACGTGGTGTTTAGGGGAATTCGAATTTAAATCATACAAAAATTGCAGCATACATGTGACTGCACATAAAAGATCTTTCTAAAATGTGTTTTTTCTCCTGAGTTTCGTTTTCTAAAGTGCTTGGAAATTCTACACTGATGTATAAAACCATAACCATTCAAAGGATTCATAAGTTTTGCAGGTCCGACAGAAAGTACACTGACACATAACATGGAAAAAGTGTATTTTTAACCAGAAAATCCAGGAAAAATTTGGGATTTGTTTTTCTTTTCCGTGTATACACACTGATGATATTTAAAAATTCTTGAGAATAGTAGGCATATTCTCATTCAAAACAGTCGTTTTCTAATTTCATTGTACAATTACGTGAGGAATAGGTTTTTGAGAATTTTCAGTTGCTCACAAAACTATATTTTAGTAAGTTGCAAGAATGAGTGTTTGGGAAATGTAACTTGTTTCACAGCAAGTCAGCATTTATGGTTCACAGTTACTGCTCACGTATACATCACTTATGAATTTCATTCTATTTCAGTGCAAATGAGGATGTGTTATGGAAAATTTGCTGAAGTTTCCATTATCCTGTGCATAATCTAATTTGTAGTAAATTGGTGTGATATACTTAGTGTAGCAGATATTTTAACTTACATATTGTGTTACACCTAGCTTCCCCTTAAAAACGAGTATATAGTATCTACATTTATTGTAAATTAGTTCTACTTTCAAGTTTGCCAACAACAATAACTGACTGCAAAAAGTTTTAGGAAACTAGTAAATTGTACCCCAGGTTTTTCTGTTGCCTTAATAGAACTGTAACACATTGCAGCAGCCAAAATGCAGCCCCACTGCAAATGCTCCTCTCAAACACGGGATAAGTTAGTTGATGTTCGTAAGCAGCTGGAAGTCACCGTGATTACTGTCAAATGATTGGCATCTTCTGTGAATCGGCTTGTTGGAAGAGCTCTCAAGAGTCGTGTGCCTACAGTACTCTTACCAGAGGTACCTCAAGTGCTATCCTCTTCTGTAGACATGACTGCAAGTGGTATGTCAGTGGTAAATCTGGATATCCTGTACATGGCAGACAGAGAGGAGGGAGGACTCAGCATGTTGTACTGATCCCCCTAACCAAAAAAATTGAGGTGCTGTCTTTCACTGAAACTGAAACAGAGCCATCAGGACTCATTTCACAAGTTTAGACAGTTTCAAAAACATGCAAAAGCAAGAGAGTAGGGGTGCAGTTTAAACATACTGCAAATGATGATATCCCTTAGGGAAATGGCATCGAGACACAGAAAACGACACAAGGTGGACTCGTTCAATTGAAGAGATCATTCAGTGTGGGAACAGGCTGTAATCAGTTGCAGATTGTGCCACACATTGGAACAAATGATGCTTGTCATTTGGGCTCTGGGGTCATATATGAATTATTCCAGTGACTGGCAGAGAAAATTGAGAAGACCAGGCTTGCTTATGTAGTTTCATCAAAGCTGACATCTTGGAGCATTGTTCCTAGAACTGATTGTAGTCCTTTGGTTCTGAGTTGAGTGGGAAGACTGAACCAGAGTCTTGAAAAGTTTTGTGGTAAGCTAGGCAGAGACTTCCTGTATATGCGTCATAGGGCTGAGAACTGTAGGGTCCCCCTAAATGGGTCAGGTGTGCACTTAACTTCAGAGACTGCTACTCGGGCAGCTGACTGTGTGTGGGGTGCACACAAGGTTTTTTAGATTAGGCAACTCTCAAATCCAGATAATGACTGTGGTATTAAACCCAGAAGTATCATTGTAGGATTGAAATAAATGCCTCCCACAGGTGAGAGTATTAAAATCCTAATAATTAAATGCCAAAGCATTCACAACACAGTGCCAGAGTTTGAAGCACTCCTGAAAGGCGGTGAAGCTCACGTAATACTTGATACAGAAAGCTGGTTTAAACCTGGAATTGATAGCAGTGAGATTTTTGGGGAAAATTTAAGTGTATATTGAAATGATAGGCAAATGGGGAATGGAGGTGGTGTATTTAATTGCAGCAGACAAGAAACTGGGTGAGATTCAGTATCAGGGGTGGGCATAAAATGGTAAATGGATACTTTTATCACCCGCTAAACTCATCTCCTGATGTGACCGAAAACTTTAGAGAAAACCTCATTTCACTCGTTCCACATACATACTGTAATTGTCAGTGGACATTTTAATCATCCAAAAATTAATTGGGAAAATTACTGTTTTGTTAGTGGTGGTTGTGATCAAACATCCTGTGGAACATTACTGAATGCCTTCTCTGCAAACTGCGTAGAACAGACTGTTAGGAACCCCACTCACGATGGAAACATATTGGATGTAGTGGCAAGAGGTAGACCTGATCTATTTGTCGATGACTACTTCAAAACCGGTATCAGTGATCATGATGCAGTTGCGGCAACAATGATTACCAAAGTACAAAGGACAACTAAAACAAGCAGAAGGATAGATGTATTCAGTAGTTTCATATCTCAGTGAGGAACGTGAAACTTTCAGCACAGAGCAGGAGCATGTAGAGGAATTATGGCTCAAGTTTAAAAGAATAACTGACCAACCACTGGATAGATATAAACTAAGTAGAACAGTTCATAATGGGAGGGTACCTCCAAGTGCGGTGGGACAGGGTCAGTCGTCTGCATTTTTGTTAAGACTATCGTTCAGTCCACCTACCTCGATAGGATTCCTGCTGATGTCCCGTCACTCTGTGGTAGCAGATATGTGCTAGGCCGTGTAAAGCAGCGTTGGTGAAACCACCACCTAATACCTACCACAAAGAGGTTGAAAGTCAGTTCCTGAAAGTTCATGATTAAAAAATTGGGCGTTCGGGATCTTCAGTCTACTTGCAGAGGAGTGATTAAAATTAGATTAACTCTGCTTTTTGTTCATATTGAAACATGTGAAATGACTATCAAGTCAATATTCAATATGGTAAAACATTATCATTCAAAGTTCAGTGTCTATAAAACAAATATTCACTCGAAAAGGACCCAGAATTTTATTAAGCCTGACTCGACTAATTTTCATGTTCTACCAGTCATAGACCCACAACTATACGCGAGTTAAACATCCGGCCATTTTAGTGGTCTTCTTCGTAAGAAGTGCTCGCTAAAGTATTCTCCACGGAGCACAAAACATGCCACGCGGAGTTGTTACTACGACCAGAAAGTTCACATGCTCATATCTCTCAAATTATTTAATTTAGAAACACCAAACTTTCATTAAAATGTTTGTAACTCCAGTCGCTTCAGTCATGATATGTTCAAACTGAAATTAGCTCACTAATTCCTCATAATACAAAGTATTTTTAAGGAGTGATTTAACATCATGTTATCTGTAGACTGGCTAGCAAGTGACTCTTCTTGATGTACTCTCCTATATTTCCTCCCTCTTTTCACGTGGGAACAGCTTTATTCTGATTGGCTGTTGATCTAAACGACCAATCAGAATGTTCCTTCCAGATCATTTGGTGGCAAATCTTGCCTTATCCAATCACTAATTTGATAGTAGTTAATGTCAGCTAAACTTCAAATTCTTGCATTTTGTAAACTTATTCTGCCTCTTACTTCCATACTGGCTGCTTTTTACAAAAGCAAGCACATACCGACATATGTCACCTGAATCGTGTTTGCAACATAACTTTCCCATGGTTCGCTTGTACAGGGTTTTACGTAAAATGTAATATTAAATAATCAGATAATAATTTTGACAAATTTTTGTATTACATAATACACAGTGACTTAAGTTTTAAAAAGAAAATTCTAATTAATTGATTTTTATGCACTGATAACTTTGGTATAGCTTCAAATGATAATGAAAGTCAATCTGATATTGTTCCTAACTTGGTTTTAAAAACCAAGCATAGGTTTTGGGACTTTTAGGTAATTCTCTTTATCTCCAGAACTATAATAAATAAAAATCTGAAATTTTGACAGCGTCATTCCATTAATAACAAAAGGCTGTGTATCAAATTTGAACAAAATCGGGTAATGACTAATATGGATTATGTAGATTCATAGAGGGTATGAATCTTCGTATCGTCGATTGTTACTGAATGTTACGCTATGCGGTTCTCATGGAAGTCAGCGTCAGCTGTGTTGGGAGGGGGAGGGGGGGGGGGGGGCATAGCCATCATGCAGCCACCGTACTAGATGGCTGCATGCCTAACTGCAACGAATGTCATCTCATAATAACTTGCTACGTTACACATGGAATACAGTCAGTGTAAAGAAGCTTCTAAAGAAATAGAGATTAACGCACAATAGGTAGAGAGATGCTGAGCAAAATGCATTTGGCTGTCAAGAGAACAATACGTGACACCTTCAATGGCTACTGTAGTAGAATATTTTCAAATCATATTCCACAAAACGCAAAGAACTTTTGGTCCTGTAAAAGGCAGTTAATGACAGAAAAGTTTGTAACCAGTCCCTAGCAAATAAGACAGGAACTGAAATTTAGGGTAGCAAAGCAAAAACTGAAATGCTTAACTCCATTTTCAAATGTTGCTTTGCAAAGGAAGATCTAGGAGAACAGTCCCAATTTAATCCTCTTACCACTGAAAATACAAATGAAATAAGTATTAGTGATGTTGAGAAACAACTGAAATCGTTAAAACTGAACAAAACTTCAGGGTCTGATGGAATCCCAGTCAGATTCTATACTGAATTTCAGTGGCTATCCCCTTCTCTAACTATGATCTGTTGTAGATCCCTTGAGGAAAAAACCATGCCAAGTTCTTAGAAAAAAGCACAGGTCACACCCGTCTACAAGAAGGTTAGTAGAAGTGACCCACAAAGCTCCCATCTACTTGACATCACTTTGTTGTAGAATCTTAGAACATATTTTGAGCTCAAACATAATGACATATCTTGAACAGAATGATCTCAGTGCCAACCAGCATGATTCCAAAAACATTGATCATGTGCAACCCACCTCACACTTTTCTCGCATGACATTCTGGAAACTTTGGGTCAAGGCAGTCAGATATATGCAGTAGTTCTTGAGTTCTGAAAAGCATTTGACTCAGTACCATACCTATGCTTATTGTCAAACGTACAATCATACAGTATATGAAGTGAAATTTGTGACTGGAATGAGGACTTTTTGGTTTGGAGGACGCAGCGTGTTACAAATCACTTGTGTAACTAGTACTTGGATATTGCTCAAGTATTTGTAACCCATACCAAATAGGACCAACAGGGGAGATTGAACATATGCAGAGAAAGTTAGTGCGAATGGTCACCGGTTTGTTTGATCCACGAGAGAGTGTCACAGAGATACTGAAAAATCTGAACTGGAAGATTCTTGAAGGTGGACATAAACTGTTCCGAGAAAGTCTATTAAGAAAGGTTCAGGAACTGACTTCAAACAATTACTCTAGGAAGATACCACAACCCCCTACTTATCGCTCAAATAGGGATCATGAGGACCAAGAAATAATATAATAATTACAACATGCACAGAGACATTCAGTCATTCTTCCTGCTCTCCATATGTGAATGGAATGGGAAGAAACCATAACTGGTAGAGTGGGACGTACCTTCTGCCATGCACTTCTCAGTGGTTTGTAGAGCATTGTTGTAAATATAGTTGTAGAATATCAATACTTGTTTTAATGCATTCAAGATTATGCCTAAGTCTCACTCACACTCTGGCACTCACTTTAACAGTCAAATCATAACTGAGTCCGAGTCATGCGGCCGCTGGCTGGCTGGCCGGCCGCTTAGGTAGCGCTGCTGCTGCATGGCTGGCAGACAGCACCACATTCAGAGAACGCGCGTAACTGCGCGGCAGCACTTTGAAAGATCAGTGAGTCACAACACTATTCCCCCCTTTGAAGTTTTTGCACAGTTCTTGATGGAGGTGGCCTGTAGATTGCTAATGTCCATAGGTGTTGTTGGACTGGCCGTAAAGTCTCGAGGAGGAGGCTTCCTTTACGGATGGAAGTGTCCGTGATGATAACGGGTCGAAATGATAGGAGATGTGAGGGTCGAATCTGCTGGGGCCTCGTGCACCAATCTACCAGTTGTGGCAAGTCCGGTTGTTATAACAGGAGACATGGGCGATGTGTCCGCGTCCGTAGGAGAAGGAGGCGAGTAGAGTTGCTCCAACAGATGATGGTCATCTGGTTTCTGCATGGGCACGTCTCCTGTTGGCGTCAGTTCTTGTGCTGGCACCGATATGATGGTGAGAGGACTGCGTTGTGAGTAATGAGAGATTCCAGGATCCCGAGCATCAGGTAGAGCCAAAGGTGGTGTAGTGGCATCCGGAACAGGTATTGCCAGCACATGAGGCCGAAGCTGGTCCGAATGATGCACTGCAACACCAGTGTTTGTCTGGATTTCATATAGGCGTCAGCCACGGTGCCGCAAGATGAGGCCAGGAATCCATTTTGGCCGCCTGCCATATCCCCATACACATACAAGGTCGCCGGAGGTGAACCAGCCAAGTGAAGGCACCTGCGGCTGTGAGGTGGAAGACCGCAGAAGATGAAGTAGCGTGTGGGGCTATCGGCCATGTAAGAGCTCAGCTGGGCTGTGGTCGCCCATGGGGGTGAAACAGTAAGAAGCCAGAAATTGGAGAAGCGTATCATCAGCAGCAGAAGAAGTCAGGAGTTTCCTCATCTGAGCCTTAAATGTGTGGACCAGTCGTTTAGCCTCACCGTTTGACAGTGGATGCAACGGAGGGGCTGTGACATGCATGACGCCGTGACGGGCACAAAAATCCGCAAAATCGGAAGAGGCAAATTGCGGACCAGTAACAAGAGTAGAGGGAAGGCCTTCCAAAGAGAAAATGTGAGCTAGATCATTGTTGGTTGCCGTGGTGGTAGGCGACGTGCAACGGACAATGAAAGGAAAGTTAGAGGAGGCGTCAATAACGAGAAGCCAATAAGTAGCTAAAAAAGGTGCCGCGAATTCAGCATGAATAGGCTCCCAGGGCTTCTCAGGCGTATGCGATGGTGACAAAGATGACTTCGGGGCGATGGCCTGTGACGCACAAGGGCCGCAGGCAGCGACCATGTGTGCGATTTTAGAGTTGATGCCAGGCCAGTACACATGATGGCGCACCAGAGATTTTGTGCAAGAGACAACCCAGTGCCCTTGGTGAAGGAGGCACAAGATCGAAGCACGCAAAGACGCAGGTACCACAACACGTGGCGAAGCATTGTCGTTGGAAAGGAGGATAACATCATCCCTAGCCGTGGGGCAGTAACACAAAGCGTAGTAGTTCCGCAGAAGTCTTAGTGGACGGACGATCTGGCCAACCGTTCTGAATACAGCGTAAAAACCAGGAGAGGGTAGGGTCAGAACCTGTAGCAGCCGCCAGCCGATCCCCAGTGATGGGGAACCCGTCCACAACCCTCCGCTCGGCAACATCCAGGTGGAAACACTAAAGTTTGTCCCTATCGAATGCCAAATCAGGACCCATGGGAAGGCGAGATAGTGCATCAGCATACGCATGTTGAGCCTTCAGCCAGAAATGATTCTCATAATTGAAACGAGATAAGTAAAAAGCCCAACGCTGTAGGTGGTGTGCAGCCTTGTCGAAAAGTGACATTGATGGGTGAAACAAGGAAACAAGTGGTTTGTGATCCATAACAAGATGAAATTTGTATCCATAGTGAAAAACACCAACCTTATGAAGAGCATAAATAATGGCCAAAGCTTCTTTTTCAATTTGAGAATACTTTTGTTGGGCATCCGTGAACGTTTTGGAGGCATAACCAATGGGTCGTTCAGAACCGTCAGAAAAACGGTGCGCAAGCACTGCTCCGATGCCGTATTGAGAGGCGTCCATGACATGAACAAGATGTTGGTCAGGTCGATAAGTAGCCAGGCACGGGGCCTGTTTCAGCATAGTCTTCAATTTCTGGAAAGTCGCATCGCATGACGCGGGCCAGTGAAAAGGCACGGTTTTATGCAACAGGCGATGCAACGGCTGAGCCACCGAAGCATCAGACGGTAAAAACCTGTGATAGTATGCTATTTTCCCCAAGAAGGCCTGCAGTTCCTTAACAGATGTAGGGCAAGGAAGGGCATTGATCGCAGCGACAGTTTGCTGAAGCAGACAGATACCATCCCGAGAGAGTTGAAACCCCAAGTACGTGATAGATTCCCTAAAAAAAATTTGATTTCTGAAGATTACACTTAAGACCAGCAGTCTGTTAGACAAGAAAAAGTGTGCGGAGGTTCTGAAGATGTTCTTCAGTGGTGGAGCCAGTGACAACAATGTCGTCCATGTAATTTATACACCCAGGGACAGGGAGCAATAATTGCTCCAAGAATTGCTGAAAGAGAGCAGGGGCTCTGGCAACCCCGAATGGCAATCGTTGGTATTGATAGAGGACGAAAGGCGTTTTAAGGACCAGAAACTGCCGGGAAGCAGCGTCGAGAGGAAGTTGATGATATGCTTCTGACAGGTCAATTTTGGAAAAATACTGGTCTCCCGCAAGGTTAGTGAATAATTCTTCAGGTCGGGGCATAGGACAAGTGTCGATGAGGCATTGTGCATTTACAGTGGCTTTAAAATCGCTACAGAGACGAATATCTCCATTGGGCTTAGCAACAACAACGACAGGAAAGGACCACTCACTGGAAGTGACAGGAAGTAAGACCCCTGAAGTAGTGAGACGATCCAGCTCCCGTTTTACTTGATCACGAAGGGCCACAGGAATGGGCCGATCCTGAAAAAACTTAGACCGAGCAGTGGGTTTGAGAGTGACATGAGCTTCAAAGTTGTTTGCACGGCCTAACCCAGGAGAAAAAAGGGACGAAAATGTCATCGACAAGGAATCCAATTGAACATAAGGAACAGCATCAGAGACGATATTGACAGAATCATCTATGGAGAACCACAAACGCGAAAGGCATGAAAACCAAAAGATTCTCCAAGTTACTATGGTCGACCACAAATATGGGAACAGTGTAAACGACAGATTTGTAAGATACCTCAGCATCAAATTGTCCCAAGAGAGAAATCTTCTGTTTATTGTAAGTCCGTAATTGCCTAGTGACAGGTGACAGGATTGAAGAACCCAACTGAAGATACATCTGAGAATTGATGATAGTGGCAGCAGAACCAGTATCCACCTGCATGCGAACATCTCGACCAAGTATTTGGACAGTAAGGAATAACTTCCCTGAATGGGAAGAAGTGCAGTTGACAGACAACACTGAATGACAATCAGCGCCATGTTCATGAATATCATGTATGCAGTCAGATTTGCAAACGGATGACACGTGACCCTTTTTTTATGCATTTGTGACACATGGCCCAATGTTGTGGACAATCCACTCATGAATGTTTTGTAAAACACCACAAACATGAAGGAAGTTGCCGTGGGTTTTGTTGCAGTTTCTTAGAGGTTTGTTTACGGTTAGGCCGAGGCTGCACTTCGGAGCGTACTGCAGCCACGTCAGCCAGCAGGGACACGCCACACGCTTCGACAACAGCGGACAGAAGTTGTATTTCCCCTACATCACCCCATGCCTCTATTTGCACTCCTGCAGTGCGGGAAATTTCAAAAGACTGAGCGATGGGTAGGACTTCATCTAGAGTCAGATTTGCCAGCTGAAAGGCACGTTGCCTAATTTCTTTGTTGGGCGCCCACCGGATAATAGCATCTCATGCCATAGAATCGGCATAGGATTCTTTGTGAATGTCAGTAACAAATTGACACTTTCTACTGAGGTCGTGAAGTTCAGCAGCCCAAGTGCGATAGGATTGATTCGGTTGTTTCTGACAACAATAAAAGGCAACACTAGAGGCTACCACATGTGTATGCTTTTGAAAATAAACGGACAGAAGTGAGCACATTTCAGCAAAGGACAAAGATGCAGCATCTTTCAAAGGAGCCAATTGTGACAACAACCGATACATTTGAGGTGAAATCCATGAAAGGAACAGAGACTTACATGGTTGGTCATCCGCGGCATGAAATGTCAAGAGGTGCTGTCAAAGACATTTTTCGTAATCAGACCAGTCTTCTGCTGATTCATCATAAGGCGGAAAAGGAGGTAGAGACAATAACGAGAGACGCCCCGCATTTGATACCGCGACAAAATCACGAATGGCATATGTGAGAAGCATTTGCTGTTCTATGAGACCTTGCAATAATTGCTCTAAAGTAACCATGGAAACACATGGGTCAATGATGAAAAAGAAAAATTCACTACCTCGTCGCCAATTGTTATAACTTCAAGTTGACAAATATTTTCAAGGATGACGCAATACATGAAAGTCACAGATCAGAGTAAGACGTGTGCCACTTTAACAGTCAAATCATAACTGAGTCCGAGTCTTGCGGCCGCTGGCTGGCTGGCCGCTTAAGTGGTGATGCTGCTGTATGGCTGGCAGACAGCGCGGCATGTAGAGGACGCACGTAACTGCGCGGCGGCATTTTGATAGATCGGCGAGTCACAACAGATTATTTAGTCAAAAGTTTCAGTATCACACCAGAAGTGACTGTGGTCATTTTTTAGTAGAATTCATGAAGAACAGCTTGCTCCCCCTTCATACATTCCTCCAACACTAAAGTAAAAGAAGATTGACTTTATTGTATCAAACAAGAAAAAAATGGGCCAATATAACAATGAAAACAATCAATTTTTGACAAAATAATATAATTGTTTAGCTAAAAAATCTGCTCACCAAGCGGTGGCAGAACACACACATAAATGGAGGTTGTAATCATGCAAGCTTTTGGAAAGACTCTTTCCTTCTCCTCCTGTGCGGTAGGTCTCCCGTGACCTGTTGTTCTGGGTAATTTTCCTGAAATCTACCACTTTTCCTGGACCTTTCCAATCCTTTTCCTTCATTCATCTTTCCTTTCAACCATTCTGCCTGAAGATGGAGCCACTGGCTCCAAAAGCTTGTGTAATTACAACCTCCTTTTATGTGCATGTTCTGCAGATGCTTGGTGAGTAGATTTTTTATCCATCCAATTGAATTTTTCCAATGTAGTGGTCCTAATCCATAAATTCCATTGCAAGTGATTGTAGACTAGTAAAGTGCAAAGTAAACATGTATAGAATTAGACAGCAAAATGTAGATTATTGGAATTAATATTTAAAAAATAGGATTTACAGGGTTGGATTAAGAAACAAGCTCAGCATTGTAATAATCGTGACATAGACATACATGAATGGTCGGTTTGGAGGTGGTCATTCTTTCTGCCAGACAAGAAGAAAAAAGCTGACCATCACACTCAGCTAGCACAACATGCTGCTGAGCACAGCGTACTCAAATTCAGTGGCTGCTTCACAAACCGTGCCATCTGGTCTCTTCCCTCCAATACCAACTTTCCCAAACTATGTACAAGGAAGATATCTTTCCAACACATGTTTCTTCTGTAATCCTCCTGGGATCAACTTCCGCTTACCCACTGTCCCCACATCCTCTACCCAACACTTTGTCCTCCATCTGTTCTGTCATTTTCTCCAAGTCCAAACTTCCATATCATTTTCATTGTGCAACAGACCTCTCCCTCTCTGGTACCTGCAAATCAAGGGCCTGGCTCATGCACCTGCCATCCCTACTTCCCGCATACCTATATCACCCACCAGCTGCCTCCCTCTGAGTTGTTAGCTTAGCTACCCACCCCAATTTTTGCATCCTGCCTCATTCTCCCTCTACCCACCCAATCTGACACAGCCCCTGAGTGTGTGTATGTGTGTGTGTGTGTGTGTGTGTTGTGTGTGTGCACAGACGCATATATATGTGTGTTTTGTACTCAGCTCATCAAAAGGTTTCTTCCAAGAGCTAGCAAATTTTTCATTCTTTTTGTGCTTGCCTATTGATGACTCATTGCCTCTGCTTTTCAGTGGATAGTCTCCTTTACTCCTAAATATTTAAGAGTAATGAAGTGTTTCACACAAAGTATCTCTGTTGATATTTGTTTATTAATGTGCTAACATATGACGCTGAAGATATTTCAAAATACCTCAAAATGACCATGCAATGACCAGTTACAAACAAGTCATCTAACGTGTATAGTATGCGCCAACACTATTCACTGCATTATGGGTGGATGTTGGTTGACCCTAATTGCAATAGAGAAAGAAACAAAGTCTCAGGTTACTTCTTGTCTTAATCGAAAGTTCTGCCCAGTCCATTTGTTGATGATACCAGTCTTTCGTCACAATGTGTCATGTTGATTACATGACACTTATAATGGAAAAAAAAAATTAGAATTGATTTCCATGTGTTAGTACATAGAGAAGAGCATACACTGACCGGCCAGAACATTATGACCAGCAATATACTATTGATATAAACCCATACAGGCAATAACAGCATCACCTGGCGAGGAATGACAGCTAGTCAGACTGATGGACGGAGCATGTAGTATCAGTGAGTGTGCTGTCCGTGTATACAATGGGGTCTGACATAGAGCAGATTGCGAGATTGCGATGGCTTGGAGGGTGGGATAGATCATTTCAGAACATGCATGACTTGTTGGGTATTTCGCGACTATGAGAGGTGCCATGGTGAGTGTCTTCAAAATGTGGCAAAATGAAGGTGAAACCATGTCCAGACGTTGTGGCGTTGGACGGCCATCCCACACTACAGATGTTGCACATCCTAGTTTAGGCAAACTGGTAAAACAGGACAGGCAGCGAACTGTGGCGGAACTGGCATCAGACTTTAATGCTGGGCAGAGTACAAGTGTGTCTGAACACACAGTGCACTGAACACTCGTAACAATGGATCTCCGCAGCCAATGACCCACACGTATGCCAGTGTTGACACCATGACATCAGCAATTGCAACTGAAATGGACATCTGATCACTGGCACTGGAAATTGGCACAATGGCAGACATTGCGTGGTCTGATCAATCCCGATACCTTCTTCATCATGCCAGTGGGACGGTGCGAATCAGTTGTCTTCCATGAAGACACCTCCTTGACACCTGTACTGCGCGAAAGCAAGCTGATGGTGGCATCATTATGCTGTGGGGAACATTCATGTAGATGTCCATGGGTCCAGTGGACCTCATGCAAGCCACCTTGACAGCCAAGACATATACTTTTCAGAATATAAGAAAGTTAATAATGGAGTGCCACGAGGTTCTATGCTGGGACCCCTCTTGTTCTTGATTTTCATAAATGATCTACCAAACTCTTTTAACACTAGCTAATGCTGTATTGTATGCGGATGATACAAGTCTTTTTATTAAAGCTCAAAATGGGACTGACTTGCAACACAAAGTAGAAATAACAAAAGAAGAAGCAGGAAAATGGTTTGAAGATAATTGTTTATTTGTAAATGAGAAAAAAAAGTATGGATGAATTTCATCCATGTATCGAATAAAGTAAAGCCCAATATAGTTTTGAAACTTGGTGAACAGAAGATTTTACAAGCTTCAAACACAAAATTTTTAGGTATCTGGTTAGACGAGCATAAACGTATTGAAATGCTGAATAAAAAGTTAAGTAAATTCTGCTATATACTCAGAATGCTGAAAAAATGTTGCAGTGAAAAAACAGTAATATGTGCTTATTATGCTCTTATACATAATCTATTGCGGTATGGTGTCTTATTTTGGGGTAATTCAAGTCTGGCAAACAGGTCATTCATTATTCAAAAACAAGCATTAAGAATAATGAAAGGGGCTGCACCAAGAGAGCCCTCTAGGGAAATTTTCAAAGAATTTCAAATAATATCGCTTCCATCTTTACATATCTATGAAAGTATTTTTAAATATGAGCTTAAAAAATGTTATAAAGAGAATGTTTTTACAGTGTTACAGACTACATGGATTTTCAGAACATAGTGACATAGTGGTCAATGATAATGATAATTCATATTTGAGCAAATGTATGAAAATAGTCTGCCTGTACACACTATAATTGATTAATTATTGTTTGTTCTGTTATTCTCTACTAGAGTGGTCAATGATAATGATAAGTCATTTCTGAAAAAGAAATGTATGAAATAGTATGCACTGTAAATAATTAATTATTCTTTGTTTTGTTATTATCTACTATACGCTACTATGTTTTGCCACCGTAGGCCTATGTCATTAATTTACTGTATAATTACAAACGCATGTAATGTAACATGACAACTCCTATATCATTGTATATGATAAAATGGATGCTCAATAAATGAATGAATGAATGAATGAATTGTACTCTGGTTGCAGACCATGTACACTCCTCCATTACGATCATGTTTCCTGATGACAGTGACATATTTCAGCAAGATTTTGTGCCATGTCACAAGGTCAGGACTGTGATGGAGTGGTTCGAGGTTAATTTGTGCTTCTAAAGTGTCAGAGCTCAGTGCCCCCCTCCCCAGAATTTATGGGAATTAGGTAATTTGTGCATGCAGATGTGATGCCAACTCCCTCCAGTGACCTACCAAGTCTATTTGCTTCCATTCAGTGATGCGTTGTTGCTGTTATCCATACCGAAGGTGGATATACCAGCTGTTAGGTAGGTGGTCATAATGTTCTGGCTGGCCAGTGTATGTGTATAGTTGTCTCATCTAGTCAAGTTAATTCACAAATAATTAATTGTAACAGGTGTGACTGTTCTGAAGAAAGTAGTTAATATCTACCCCAAATAAGAATGAAAAAAAAAAGAAAATTAATTTCAAAGATGGGTCCATAATGAAATTCCTCATTTACATGTGCCATTTAAATATTCATTAACTACTTTTAATCAATGATGCTTTTTAAAGATAAAATTATTGCCAATCATTGATTGATGATTCATCTGCTCGTTGTTGTACCTTTTTTTTATCAGTGTGACTGCTACCTGATGATGTAACCCGACTGACATCTGGTATCGGAAGAACGTATTGGCTGATTCATTGAAGTGCCACTAGAGTGTGCCTTTGACTT